>NW_003546418.1:2536-27036 GCF_000090795.2 Amphimedon queenslandica | reverse complement strand
CTATAAGCAAATATAACTCTAGATACTGTGATATGTCTCGACTTACAATGTGTAATCTAGAATTTAATTAGATTTTATACTTGATCAATAAAATAAATATTAAATAAATTTAGAATAACATTAGATTAAACAATTTAGAATAATTGAGAAAAATCCTTTTAATAAACAACAACTCGGTGATAATTATGATCACAAACATACAAGAATCCATCTTTGTTAAATGTTAATCCATAAGGATGCTTACCATAGCTTCCAAAAATTTTAACAAACAGACCATCACTAGTGAAGACTGAGATACGATTATTGCCTGCTTCACTAACATACACTAGACCAGTAGCTGCAGTGTCTATTGTTATACCAACTGGACAGCTAAGTTGTCCAGGATCAGATCCATATGTACCAAACTGATCCACAAATTTTCCATCTGGAGAGAACTTCTGAATGCGATGATTATTAGTATCAGCAACATAGACTAATCCTTGACTGTCAATAGCAATGTCATATGGAGACTGAAACTGTTCAAAAGCTGATCCTTCACTACCAAATGAATGAGAGAAGGTTAGATCAGGATTCAAGACTTGAATACGATGATTACCCTTATCAGCAATATAAACCTGTCCAGTTATAGGAGAAATGGCTATACCAGAAGGATTATTGAATTGTAGTGGTCTACTACCCTTCTCACCAATTGATGCTTTACGGTATCCATCCATGCTTATCTTCTGGATCCTGGAATTATCAGATACAAGGATGAATTTGTCTGGAGTAATGGCTACACCACGAGGAGAAAAAAACTTGGCATTACCACTTCCTCCTTTTCCTCCTAATGATTTCACTTTCCATTCTGCTCTATCCAGTATTGTTACGCAGTTACCCTCACGCTCAGCTATTATAACATGATTATCATCACTTACAGCAACTCCACAGGGATGCTTAAACTCAATTATAGTACGTAGTGGAGTGATGTTATCAAGGTAAGGATTAAAAGGGATGACTAGTGAGGTATCCTCAAGGTGTGCATCATATACTTGTACCTTTACTGTATGAGTACCACGTGTTGAAGGGTTACACTGTATCCTATACACTCCAGGATCAGTGCTGGTGGTAGTGACTGTAGTGTGAATGGGTTCACAACCTGTACCTACTGGTACTAGGCTACACCTGAGAGCAGAGAGGGGAACAGACAAAAGAGATGAATCTGGTGCCTCCATTGATAGTGAAAATGAAGTTGACTTGCTAATATCATTAATCTTCTTCACTCTACACTGCTGTAGTGCAGTAGCTCCTGAAATAATATCTCCAATGTGATGTAGAGATTTGATATCTTTACTCAATACAAAGTCAGCTTTTTCTGTTGAATGTAACTCCTCCACATTGATCCTTGCACTAACTTCACTCATACGCTCCATCATCTGTTTTTTAGACCTCAGAACTTCTTGAGGACTGCCTGTCTTCAGAATCTGTTCCACATATTCCTCAACGTCCTCCAGAAGACTCAAACTTATTTCTGCTGATTTCATTTGCTCTGACAGAGCCTTTAGTTTATCATCAGTGACCCTCTTTGCTTGCTCAGTCAGTTTCCTCTCTGACTGATGAAGAACAGCAATCATTTCCTCTACCATTTCATGTATTTCTTCTAAGACTCCTTCTCCTCTCTCTTTGATCTCACCCTCTCTCTCTGCTAGAGCAGACAGGACCTTCTTGAGTGCTTCCTTCTTACCCTCAACTGGTGATAAACATTCTCTTAACTTTTTACAGTATTTAGTATAACTGTCAGTGATTAAGTCATATTCATGATGTTTGTGATTACGAACTTGACAGGTAACACAGATTACTGTATTACATGTTTCACAGAATAGTTCCAAAGGCTTTCCGTGATCACTACATGTGGCCTCTTGAGGATTTGATAAATCTGCTGTCTTCTTTGTTAGACTGTACATCTCTTTGAGGTCGTTGAGGTGGAATGCTACAGGAAAGGCTCCTACTCCTTCTTCTGGTAACTCTGTATGATGACGACAAGTGGGACAAGAGAGGTAATAGGTCTCATTCTTCTTCTCCAGAGGTAATCCCTCTAGACAGTGCTGACAGAATGAATGTAGACAAGGTAAAGTTTTAGGGTTGGTATAGTGGTCAAGACACACAGGACAGGTGAGCCGCTCCTCTAGTTTGAGTCTGAGACCAGAAGATGGTTTGGTTGCCATTTCAAAAAAGGATAAAATTTTTTTATGTAAAGCAGGATAAAAAAAAAATAGAAAGAGAGAAATACTTAATTAAGATAGAGCAAGAATGAACAATTAGAAAATGAAGTCGAAATAAACAAAGATGTCAAACAAAATAGAGCAGTAGAAGAAAGGAGCAACAGGCAGACAGCCCTGATGGCCTGGAGTAGTGTATATAGTCTTGTGACTAAAGGAAATTATGATAGCTAAAATAATTGTTATAGTAGCAATCTTCATGACCTATGGCATATTGCTGACACTTGTAATCTTATTATAAATGTACATGTACATGTATGGTATCAAGAAACTGAACAAAGACAAGTTTTAGAAGAACATAAAAAATTTTAAAAAAACAAGATTCAGTAGGCTTCTGAACGACCAACGAAAATATGAAATGAAAATCCTACTCTCGTGATGCAATTTCTACTCTACATTGTACTTTTAAAGTTTTTATGTAAAAATCATGAATCACCTTGCACTGTAGACTAGAATTTGCATCATGAGAGTAGGATTTTCATTTCGTATTTTTGTTGGCTGTTTGGAATCCTACTCAATCTTGTTTCAAGTTTTTAACTTTTTTATGTTCTTGTTTGTGTTGATTTTTTATAATATTTATAATAATGTTTTTGTTGCAATTGTGATACTTGTTGATTTTACACAAACAATAATTTTCTTTATTATTATTATCATTGTTATGACTTTCTAGCATTTATGAGAGACAGCAGATGACAAGTGAAATTAATACTATAGTCTTGACATTAATCCTCGTTCAAGGAGCTACATCTTTCCTGCAATTCTGTAGCTGTCTTTTCCTGTTCTTCCTGTTGCCAAAGTCATTATCATTTCATTATTGTACCTTAAAGCCACTATTACTTGGGAGTACTAATTTTTGCGGTTTTTTGTGAGAGGCTTTAAAATCGCAAAAATTAGTACTCACATTTATTAATAATTTAGGTTTATTGATACCGTAGGCTGGGTTTTGATTGCATATCTAATAGATTGCGAATTTGAAAAAATAACTAGTTTGTGTTTCCAACAATTGCGAGATGCTAGCCTAGCTAGCCACACTCACAAGTTAACTGATTGTCTTGTTTCTCTCCTTTGCCATCTAAAGCTACTATTAACTTCCTTCAAGATGTTAGGTGGCATTGGGACTTGACTAGATCAGGTAATTTGGGCTGAAAATAGCACAGGATACCACTCATGATGTAAAATGAAACACGTGTTGAGAAAATGATTGATAGGCGTGGTGCTTATTAATTATTATAGGTGTGGCGTTTATCAATTATTATTAATTACGATTCTTTTCATTGCGAGATGTATTCCAGCATAGATACAGTATACAGGGATTGGAAACACTCGGATAATTAATGGTTGATGCGCGTTACGGGTTAATAATTTTATTCAAAATGGCCTCCCATGTTAAAATTACAAGCCCTGTTTATTTCATATATCTTGACGCTGCAGTATCACTGACACTTGATAACTATTCTATAATGTAAAAACTAATAGTTGGAATCAAATAAAAGTTGCATGCATAGCAAGTTTATCAAAAGTAATCAATAAACGGCAGTATTCTTCACTTGCAGAAACAGCCTTCCAAATATCCACAGGACAAAAATAGTCACTTCATTGTAGCTCATTACATTGGAGAGATTCCTAGGGAACAATACTAATGCCACAGATTTTCGTTATTAGTCATAGTGAAGTTGCCAGAGGGAGAAATTCCGCCGTAGGTCCGACTATTCTTGATGACAGTTGATGTCCTCAATAAAACACGGCTTAAGAGAAAATTAAGATTAAAAACACTCAGTACATTGGATAATAGTCACATCAATCTAGACATCTCATCATAACAGCTGTTGTGTCATCAATGTAGAAGCTAGAGGGAGAAAAGATCTCAAATCATACGAGAATGGATATATTGCAAAGAGTACCAGTTTATAGAATACCTTCGAAAGAGAGCTTTATGCAGCCAAACTTTTCCTAGAATGGGGACCACTCAAAATCTTAAAAAGTCATTAGACAGATGACTTTCTCGAGACTTTTCTGAAGAATATCCCTGGATATCTATTTTTAACCCGTAACACGCCTAGGTTTTTTTGACAATTTTTGTTGTCTCATTGAAATGTTAAGAAAAAGATCACGTGATACCGGGCCGTTTCCAATCCCTGTGTATACTGTATCTATGATTCCAGACTCGCAATTTGCAATCAAAAAAACCTCGCAATCAAAACCCAGCCTACGGTAGTTATTAATTGAAGAAAAGAAAAAATTGTGAAAATTAGTACACTCTAAATCAATACCATTAACGAGTTGCAAATATTTGTCTACTTAAAAATAAGTGGCTGTAAGATAACATTAATTAATTGTTTTTTAAAAATAAAGTAACTCATTACACACTTGATAAAAGAATAATATGTAAGATTAATACCTTCTTTTAGCTGGAAACCTCCACTAAGTATTGCAATTGATCCCAAGCATAGCTAGCCTAGCTAGGTTAGAAAGTTACTTGCTTTTCCCAGTTCTGAGAACCATAGATATTAGAGTAAATGAAAGGGATTGGAAACGGGGGCGTAGGCTGGTTGATGTTGCTATTGGTTACCGGCCCAATACCTGGTTGATTTCCCATCTCCTCCATTAGTGAGGCTGTACTGCAAGGATTTTGAACGACATTTATGAAGATCCAAGAGGACTCTTACTTATGATATGCCTACTGTTTTATATAGAAAGTGTAGGACTACCTGTAGCAAGGCTTTTACTTCTACAAAGCTATTTTGCAACGAGTTATAGACTCTTTGTTATAGGTACAACAATTTTTTTCATTTTTTGCCCTTTTTTCTGTTGTAACAAACTCTTGCTTCATGGATCCTAACTCCAACATTTCATATCATTTGAAATGAAATATTATTTTTTCCAATCATTTCATATGTAAATGAAAGCTCTTTCATATGATTATTATTTTACTTTAGCTTGTTTTCAAAAAAATGGATTATAATGACAAAAAATACATTTTATGGTTTTAAAAGTGCCATAACATTAACATAGTAAAATTATCTGTACAATGGAAAACAGTATTATTAAGGGAAAACGTTAGGCTTCTTGATGCATTAATTTTACGTGCATAGGAACACTTATTCGTGAGATATTGTTTCTAAAAGAAAAAAAATCAAGGGTAAATTGTGACAAAAAATTACAACAAACCTCTGTCAGCCTATCAGCTATACAAATGAATGGAGGTTTGCCTACGCCCATGCTTCCGTTTTGAATCCCTTTCATTTACTCTATTATCTATGTGAGAACTGCAGTACTGAGCATGCGCAACTACGCCCAAATTTTGGAGCACATGCTTCTATAATTAACAAAATGGCTACGTGAGGTAAGCTGGCCTGATACAGAGTCATAACGTCACTTTTTTATATCTTGGAGAATGATTTTAGAGGACATGGATCCGCGCATAGACTGTTGGAGTAGAATGGTGTAAGAATTATACTTCTAGCACCAGTCAAGATTGAGATACAGCTCGCCAACTAAATTGCCAGGACTTCTTGATGATGACAAAAAAGTGGACTGAACAAAATGGCCGGTTGGCCGATTTTTGAATTTCCTTTTAGACAAGGGTTAGAGCGACACCAGTGGTACTAATTGAGTCCTCTGGTCAAGATATTGTCCTCTAAGAAGTCTGGTAGGCAAAGAAGCTTGTTTTCCCAGTATAGAATAGCAAGGCTGTAAAAGTCATGGCAGACATATTGTTTTAGGGTGAATCCTACTTAGTAACACTACTGAATAACTAATATTATTTTCACAATGACAGGTATTTTTAACTATTTGTAATTTACTGTATGTCAGTATAATTGTATAAATCTCTCATAGACACTCTCGAACACCTCCATTTATATAGATGCTATTAGTAACGCAGTAGCGTTACTAAGTAGGATTCGCTCCACTTCAAAATGGCTGCCACAACTTTTGCTGCCTTTAGTACATGTACATGGTCTTTTGTCTGATTTTTGAGCATGGTTGATTCACACTCTATTACATTGACATTAATATGGACAGCAGTTAGTGCACTAATTACAGTACTTACTTCCCTTAGGAAACTGGATGTGACAAATATGACGCTTCATTTCAATGGTATTGGGTCTCATGCTAAAGTATTTGAGTCCCTCAGCTCAATGTTATCAAGGAATGCACTCAATCCTGCTGACGTATCTGCTGTAAGACAGAGAGGAGAGAATGTGAAAGACAAAAGAGTACGAGGGAGAAAACCGGTTAAGTGTGGACACTTTCAATGAGAAAGGGAGGGGAAAAAGAGTGTGAGGGATTGAGAGAGAGTTAGAGGAGGCAGAGATGGAGAGAACACTATATGTGTATAATGTAACAAAGTATAGTGTATGTGTATTTACATGTATTACATGTATAGTGTATATTCCTATCCTAGTTGTATCATTGCTATGCTGAAGAAGAGAAGCAGCCATCAGTCAAATTTCTACATAATGCTCAATTTTTAGGTACTTGTATGTGTAATGTATTATTGTTAAATTATATACTTTATATTGTTTCTGTTTTTAGAGCTATTAGTTCAGACCCTTTTCAAACCAGGCAGCAACATAAACCCAGATCATAAGGAAAAGTATCTTTACCTACTGGCATATGCTACTAGTGTCTATGAGGCTCCTAATGAAGATGGAGAGTTAGTTCCCATTAAAGATGATCTGATAGGAGCACAGGAAGCAATAGAGACTGCTCAGGGGATATGCTCAGGAGCAAATGATTCTTATACAGAACTATTGACACAAATAGGAAAACTGTTTGAATGTCTTAGGTAAAGAATTGTCTTTTTTGATGTACATTTTTATATACATGTATACGTATATCCACATGTGTATACATTATTCATGTTCATAAACATATACATGTGTAATTATACATGTACATGTACATACACTGCATACATGTACATGTACATGTACTGTCAAGATGTACTAGTGTACCAGCAGGGTTTCCCACAGAGCGTGCTAAGTAAGCTAAACAGCATGAGCTGGCAAGCACAAGCACATATATGGCATTTGGTGGAGCAAGTTTTAAAATTCATAAATTATCTAAATTTCATTGGAATCAGCTCGAAGTTTTTGCACAACATAAGTACATGTACACGTATATGTATCAGGAAAAATATAAAAATGGAGGTTTCTCTCCTTTTTCATTTTTGGTGAAATTTGGTCAATGACCCTGTACTTACAGGAACTGAGGCCTAATTTTTTAGCAACTTTGAAAATTCATAAAATTTCTAAATTTGATTGGAATAAGCTCAAAAGTTTTTGTACAACGTACATGTACGTGTAAAAATACATGTAAATGAATTTTGTCAAATACATGTACCCTGTAGTTAGAGAGTCTTATTCCCTTTGGGAAACCCTGTGTACCGGTAAAGTAGATTTTCCTTTGTATGAGACTGGCAGCATTACAGGATACCACTCGTAATGAATTTTAATTACATTTTGAAATTGAAGTACATGTATTAACATGTAGCTGTCTCATAACTCCTGTACACGTACATGTTAGTGCTTTGTTCTAATGGTAGGTAACATGCCAAGTAAAAGTTAAATAAAATTGCCTATCATCAAAATAAAACTAACATGAAGAAATAATGTTCTAATGCTGTAAAATAATTGTGTTTTTTGCATTAGGTATCCGATTGTATCAATGGGTGTGTTCAGGTGGGTGGAGTCAACTGTCACTAATCCTAGTTTCTTTGAAGTGTCTGCTGAGACAACATCACTAGTATTAGTATTACTGGATGAGGTAAACTACTGATACATGTATTTTGTGGCACTATACATATACCATACATGTAGCTGTATCATAATTATTGTTATTATATTATAAGCATACGTGTGGTTAGGAACTCTGACCATGTATCACTGTAGTAAATGTAGCGTTGCTATAAATTGATTGTGCATGTACATGGTACATAACCAGATACTAGCATGTACATGTACATGTACACATGTACATGTAATCAAAAAATTTATTTGTAATGTAAATATTTATTTCTTTTTTTAAAGATTGCCTCGTGTCATCCATTACAACACACATACATAATGTCATTGCTACAAAGACTATTGGAAGCTTCTTATCCTTCCCTTGAAGTACAGATGCAGGTAATCACTATTGTTTTTGTCAAATGGAAGATTGTGTATCATTTTTGATGTGTAGTTGTAATTGTATTTGTTTATATTTATAGGAACTAAAAAGAACATTCCTTGATCACATGATACACCTACTAAGCTGTGATCATGTCATACCAGTAGTATCATACATACACAAATGCATGATATCTGGTACATTAGACCATTCACTCATCAGGTACTTTGTCTCTGAGGTAAAGTTAAAGATAGAGGCATTTGCATGATAGTAAATTCATACATCTTATTTAGGTATTGAGTATTATAGGTCCACCATATTCTACCGAGTTCACTTCAGTTTTTCTTCCACTCCTTCAAAATGATGAAATTGTTTCTTCTCTTGTGTCTCAGACTAAAGACGATCCTGTATCTCTATTTCTAGGTAAGTCCTAACTTAGATATAATGTGTTTAAAATCTTTATTTTAAAATCATTATAGCTGAATGTCCACACAAATCAAAGAAAAAGAAAAAGTCTAAAAACAACTAGATCTATAATATTTCTTGGCAAATGTATAATTTTTTATAAACATTGATAATAGCAGCTACTCTTGATAACAGTAATGTAAAAGCATATTAATTATTCTCTGTCTAGATGAGTTATTGTAATAATTATTATAGCAAAAAGAATTGTGATGTTTACATTTAATTACTGTTAATGAACAACTGTTGTAAGATAAAGAAGAAAAAGATACAGATCTACAAGGTGAAGAAGTAAAGCCACTGTTGCAAAATGCAATCCACAAGCACCACCTACATGTAGTCCATGCATGCATTGCAGGCAAGGTAATGAAGGTATCGCCCACTTTTGGTGTCTCTATCTGAGCTGCATAGTCTCTTCTCCTTCCAGGCTTCCACCTTCTTTATTTTGTTTTGTTGTTGCATCTGGTCATTAAGACAACCTCTCATCACTCATTCACTGTCTTCCATCCTTACTCTACTTTGGTTTACATTCCGGCTTCTTCCGGCGTTTTCTTATAATTTTGTTCTGGCTCTATCTTCATTTGCCTGCCTTCTTCTACCAAGAGTATCTACATAATATCTACCTATCTCTCTTCATTTTTGCTTTACGAAATGTCAGCCAAACCATTATCACCTTTACCTGGTCTTAGACTCAAACTGGAGGAACAGCTCACCTGTCCTGTGTGTCTTGAGCACTATACCAACCCTAAGACTTTACCTTGTCTACATTCATTCTGTGAGCACTGTCTGGAAGGATTACCTCTGGATAAGAAGAATGAGACCTATTACCTCTCTTGTCCCACTTGTCGTCATTGTACAGAGTTACCAGAAGAAGGAGTAGGAGCCTTTCCTGTAGCATTCACTCTCAACAACCTCAGGGAGATGTACAGTCTAACAAAGAAGACCACAGCAAATCCTCAAGAGGCCACATGTAGTGATCATGGAAAGCCTTTGGAGCTATTCTGTGAAACATGCGATACAGTAATCTGTGTTACCTGCCAAGTTCGTAGTCACAAAAATCATGAATACGACTTAATCTCTGACAGTTATACTAAACACTGTCAAAAGTTAAGAGAATATCTATTACCAGTTGAAGGAAAGAAGGAAGCACTCAAGAAGGTCCTGTCTGCTCTTGCAGAGAGAGAGGGTGAGATCAGAGAGAGAGGAGAAGGAGTCTTAGAAGAAATACATGAAATGGTAGAGGAAATGATTGCTGTTCTTCGTCAGTCAGAGAGGAAACTGACTGAGCAGGCAAAGAGGGTCACTGATGATAAACTAAAAGTGCTCTCAGAGCAAATGAAATCAGCAGAAATGAGTTTGAGTCTTCTGGAGGATGTCGAGGAATATGTGGAACAGAGTCTGAAGACAGGCAGTCCTCAACAAGTCCTGAGGTTTAAGACACAGATGATGGAACATATGAGCGAAGTTACTGCAGGGATTATTGTGGAGGAGTTACATCCAAAGGAAAGAGCTGACTTTGTATTGAGTAAAGATATCAAATCGCTGCATCACATTGGAGATATTGTGACCTACTCACTACAGCAGTGTAGAGTGAAAAAGATTGACTGCATTACACCTGCTCCTGCTGGCAAAGCACTTTCGTTTTCACTATCAATGGAGGCACCAGATTCATCTCTTTTGTCTGTTCCCCTCTCTTCCCTGAGGTGTAGTCTAGTACCAGTTGGTAAGAGTGATCAACCCATTCAGACTACAGTCACTACCACCAGCACTGATCCTGGAGTGTATTGGATACAGTGTAACCCTTCAACACGTGGTACTCATATATTGAAGGTACAAATATATGATGTACACCTTGAGGATACCTCAATAGTCATCCCTTTCAATCCTTACCTTTATAATATTACTCCACTATTTTTTATGACTTCACTTAAGACTCCTTATGGAGTTGCTGCAACTGATGATAATCATATTATAATAACTGAGAATGGTGGTCACTGTGTAACAATACTGGATAGAGAAGGAAAGAAAGTGAAATCATTAGGAGGGGAAGGAGGAAGTGGTAATGTCAAGTTTTCTTCTCCTCATGGTGTAGCCATTACTCTAGACAAGTTCATTCTTGTGTCTGATAATCACAGGATCCAGAAGATAAACATGGATGGATACCGTATAGCATCAGTTGGTAAGGAGGGCAGTGGACCACTACAATTTAAGTATCCTGAAAGTATAGCCATTTCTTCTATAACAGGACAGGTTTATATTGCTGATGCATATAATCATCGTATACAAGTCTTGAATCTTGATCTAACCTTTTCTCATTCATTTGGTAGTAAAGGATCAGCTAATGGACAGTTTCAGTATCCATGTGGCATTGCTATTGGTGATCAAAGATTAGTATATGTTACTGATCGGAATAATCATCGCATTCAGAAGTTCTCTCCAGATGGTAAGTTTGTGGGTCAGTTTGGCACTAAAGGATCTGGTCCTGGACAGCTTAAGAAACCGATGGGTATAATAGTAGACACTGCAGCTACTGGTCTAGTGTATGTTAGTGAATGGGGCAATCATTGTATCTCAGTCTTCACTAGTGATGGTGTGTTTGTTAATAGGTTTGGTGAAGAAGGTAGTGATATTGATCAGTTTTATGCTCCTTATGGAATAACATTTAATATAGATGGATTCTTGTACGTTTGTGATTTTGGTAATAGCCGACTTGTTATTTATTAAATGTTTATGCATGTATATAGCTTATTGATTCATTATTTTATTGTTAATAATAAAAAATTAATCTACTAACTATTGATTTATAATATAATAGTATAATAAAGGCAAATTATCGGTTTAATTTTACGCTGAGTTTTTTGAAAATTTATTTCTCTACATGTACCTTAGCATGCATTATAGGAACCTAGAACTGTTTTATATCCTATTTCCATAGTTGTTCCTCATTTTGATATTGATCAAGTAAGACATACACCCATATATGCATGTACTGTAGCTATAGGATTTTTCAATATGTTTCTTTTTCCCCATAGCAACTAGTCAGTCACAGTCAACACACTTATTTCTATTCTCAAGCACTCATTAAGACTTTAGAAAACAGAAAATTCACTTAATGTCTGACTGGAGAGGTACAGAGGGTGCCAGAAATAGGTAAAATGTACTTTTAAAATATTAGTTTGCATCTTGTTACTCTTGTATGTGTAATTTGATAATACATGTACAAATAGGTTGTATGGTAGCTTGTTTTAAGATAAAATTAATTTAACATGTTTTCTACAATGTAAATGTATATGTACATTTTATATAATGTTTACAATGACAGGTATTTTTAACTATTTGTATTTGACTGTAGGGAAGTATAATTGTATTAATCTTAATAGAAACTCTTGAACACCTCCATTTACATGTAACATGTATGTGTACTGTAGTAAATCAGCTTAAAGTTTTTGGACAACATAAGTACGTGTGTATGTATATTTATCAGGAAAATTTATAAAAATCTCCCTTGAGATTTTTATAAAACCCTGTGTACCTGTAGGGTAGATTTTCCTTTTTACTTCCATGCATGTTATACATTGTCCTAATGGTACAGTATGTAACATACCAAGTAAAAGTTAATTGAATTGCCTATCACCAAATTGAACTCACATCAAGAAATGGTATTTTAATGCTGTGAATGATTTTTATACATTAGGTATCCGATTGTATCAATGGGTGTGTTCTGGTGGGTGGAGTCAACTGCCACTAATCCTAGTTTCTTTGAAGTTTCTGCTGAGACAACATCACTAGTATTAGTATTACTGGATGAGGTAAACTACTGATGCATATATTTTGTGGTACCGTACAAGACGATTCATTGGCGAGAGTAATATTTGGCGAATTTGCTTGTGTAAAGAAATTTGGGGAATTTTATATTGGCAGTTTTGTGCCACTTGCCATTGAGCATGCTCAGATTGAAACAAAATGGTTGATTTTATATTGGCGATTTCCTCATAAAACTGCCAATCGCCAATATTAATTCCCCGCCAATAAATCATCTTGTACGGTACTATACATATACATGTAGCTAGCTGTAAATGTGAATGATGGATGAAACCCTTACTTGTATAATACGTGTACATTGGCAGTTTGGCAGCTTATGCATGTATGTACATGTACATGTACAGTAGGTCACCACTAAATTTAATTGATGAACATGTAGTATTATCAAAATGACATGACACGTACAACTTCAGTGTGTAAGACTATGAGGCTATGAGCATGCACATGGAAATTGGCCCTTCATCATAATTATTGTTATTATATTATAAGCATACATGTGGTTAGGAATTCTGGCCATGTATCACTATAGTAAATGTAACATTGCTATAAATTGATTGTGCATGTACATGGTACATAACCAGATACTAGCATATACTTGTAAACATGTACATGTAATCAAAAAGTTTACTTGTAATGTAAATATTTATTTCTTTTTTTAAAGATTACCTCATGTCATCCATTACAACACACGTACATAATGTCATTGCTACAAAGACTATTGGAAGCTTCTTATCCTTCCCTTGAAGTACAGATGCAGGTAATCACTAATGTTTTGTCAAGTCTGTGTATCATTTTTATAACTTCTCATACTGTAAAACAATTGTATAATCTTCATGTGTTATTTGTAATAGTATTTGTTTATATTTATAGGAACTAAAAAGAACATTCCTTGATCACATGATACACCTACTAAGCTGTGATCATGTCATACCAGTAGTATCATGCATACACAAATGCATGATATCTGGTACATTAGACCATTCACTCATCAGATACTTTGTCTCTGAGGTAAAGTTAAAGATAGAGGCATTTGCATGATAGTAAATTCATAGGTATTGAGTATTATAGGCCCACCATATTCTACCGAGTTCACTTCAGTTTTTCTTCCGCTCCTTCAAAATGATGAAATTGTTTCTTCTCTTGTGTCTCAGACTAAAGATGATCCTGTATCTCTATTTCTAGGTAAGTCCTAACATAGATGAAATGTGTTAAAAGTCTTTATTTTAGCTGAATGTCCACACAAATCAAAGAAAAAGAAAAAGTCTAAAAATAACTAGATCTATAATAGTTCTTGACAATTACAGTACATGTATAATTTTTATAAATATTGATAATAGTAATGTAAAAAGATAATTATCTGTCTAGCTGAGTTATGATGAGACTTCAGAATAATGACAATAGACGATAGCGTAAAATTTGCTACAATAATAATTAAATTAAAGCGAAAAATCAACTATTGGTAGTGGTTTGTGTGGTTGTTCTTTTCTGTGTCTATGAATCAATGTCTTTCTGTTATCTTTAAGAGTATTCACCAGGACAGGAGGAGGTGTAAATATTTCTGCTTTAATCTTGATATACTCAAGTGATGGATGGATAAAGATAATTTCATACAAATGCTGTACTAGTTCTGTCCAGCTAGGATGAAATGACTTTGTATCAATATGATAACACCATATCCACAATAATTTTATTGTTGTATGTGACTGTAACATGCTAGTAACAGCAGGTAGTACCTGTTCATAAAACAATGGTGTCATTATTTGTCGTTTATCCTCCCAACTACAGTTACTGTATGAAAAATCCGGCATGAAGTTCATTTTAAGCTCTTTAAGATTGTCATTTTGAGAGATGGCATTGATAAAAGTTCCTACTTCTTTATTGAGTGGAATGGTTATTCTCAACTGCTGTAGACTGGTGTTTTGCCTGAGACCAGAAGTTATGAACGACAGAAATGAACTGGGAATGAAAATGTCAAAAATAACTACATCACCCTCATTAATCTCAAGGTACTTCAGAGTTTGGTTTTGTGTTAGCATGTCTTGCAGACTAGTACCCATACTGGTGGTATATACTGCCTCTTCATCTAATACCTCCACATGCAGTCAGAGCTTCTAGTGTAGCATTAGCTTGTAGAATAGTAAATAGTTCAATAGCCATTTCAGGTGTATATATTGATAGTGTAAGTACACGTAGACTTAAATGAGAGAGAAGATGTGGTAAGAATGGTGCATGTAGTATCAGACACTGTAACTCCTTGAAATGTGAAAGAAGTAGATTTATCAATGTCATCAGTGCACTGAGTGCATTTAACTCCTCTGAGTCCTTTGTTATTTCTAGAGCAGTCAGTGGTGTGTTCACCTCTACTATATTTAGTAATGATGGCACGAGATCATCAGGAAATTTTAGTGAAAGAGCTTGTAATGTGTTGTTGTCCTTTAGTAACTGCTCTATTAATCCATCAGGTAGAGGAGGAAGAGTACCATCTAGTGTTAATGATGTTATTATTTTGTTTCTTATCATTCCTTTTAAGATGCTTGTTACTTCATTCATTCCTTTATAACTGAACTTTATTTCTTGCAGCATTGAATTTGTTGCTATACATCTCTCAAGTTCAGTGCACTTATCAGCGTAGTATGTACTGTCAACTATTGGTATAGTAGGATTTTTCATTCCGCTTAAGTGTAGTATCTTCAATTGAGGAAGATTAAGGAACTGTAACAATACAATACAGGGCAAATATTGACTTTTTTTATTTAGACCTTCAGATAATTCACAGTAGCACTCCTGAATATTGTTGAGAAGTGATGGTTGCAATAATAATATGTGTATTGATTCATCAGTGGAATTATACAACTCTAAATTCAGTCTCTTACACTGGGTCTGTGAGTTATTGGTTAGTCCAGCAGTGAAGACTGATAGTTGCTGGTTGAATACCTGCCCCAGGTGCAAGTGATTCCAAGTTATGTCAGAATTTTTGATACAATAACTGAGACATAACCAGTCAAACAATGATAGGTATTGTCTATTCATACTAGTATCCAGACACAGTGAGTGGTTGTTCACAGATTGTGACAATACTCGACATAATGCTATGTTCTGTGATTCATACAGGAGTTGGACAAGAAGAAGGAGAATGTAGATACAAAATAGTCTATTATCATAATCATCAGCATTGCTATGATAATAACGTGTAATCTCAGGATTCTGATAGAAGTAGGAGAGATGATAAGTCTCAAATCCAAACAATGGTTTCCTTTTACACTGTAAGTCAAGTTGTTGTATATTAAAATACTGTTGATAGCTCTCATGTTCAAGGTGAGTTAGACCTGCCACAAATCTCAGACACATTCGAAAGTGATCATCATCAAAGTGATTCTTAAACACTTCCTCTGTCTTCTTCTCATGCTTAGCTATCCACCATGCAGCTAGAAATTCCTGTATACTCAAGTGAAGGAATTGATACTTCTCTTCATCATATTCTATGAATGTTGTCATCAATCCAAGATATTCTTCTTTAACTGCCTCATGTAGTGACAGTAGTTGATCTGAAGGAAATACCATTGATGTATTAACAAGTTTTGTATAAGCTAAATGACACATCTCTTGTAAAGGTTTTACTAATTGTGATGGCAGTGAAGAAAGACTACCTAAAATAAGTGGGTTAATGTTATGTCTTTTAACATGTCTTCTGATAGTTTGTAGGATAAAGTTCTCATACAGTTGAGTGAGTGTTGTTGGTAAGCGTCCTCCTTCTTTACAATAAACTAAGATAACCATGGAACAGACTAGTGGTACATAACACAATGATTGGACATCATTTCGTACTTTAAG
This sequence comes from Amphimedon queenslandica, assembly GCF_000090795.2. Taxonomy (NCBI): domain Eukaryota; kingdom Metazoa; phylum Porifera; class Demospongiae; order Haplosclerida; family Niphatidae; genus Amphimedon; species Amphimedon queenslandica. Next base: position 10,555 of record NW_003546418.1, on the reverse strand, counting down.
ATCATTAATGAGTTTCACTGCTAATTGTGAGTCCTTACTGCTTTGAGTAGCTGTCAAAGTCTTGTCAACCTTATCATCTTCTCTTTTCTTATCAATTAGTTCTTGTGCTAGTTTTGTATCTTTTTGAAGTGTTTGTATGATTACTGTTGATATTTCATCCTTAGAAAACCCAATGACCTGAACATGTCTACTAAGAGTATCCAATTTCAAAAGTGAAGAGGAGGCATAGCTACGAGAGGTGACTATTACTGAACATTGGTCTAATTCATCTTTACAAATGATACTAGCAACTAATGAAGACTGTCTGAGTTGTTCACTTAGTTCATCCCAACCATCAAAGACTATTAGTAATCCTTCTCCATTCCTCTTCTCAAACCATTCAGTTACCATTGGAACTTCATAACGCCGACGCACAAACAGGTCAGTTAGTGTAGTAGCTGTAGCTATTTTGCTATTCCTTAAAGGACAGTAAAGTACCAAGTCATACTGTTGGTGTACAAGTGTTCCATTTGACCACATGTTCAACAGTTTACGACAGAGTGTTGTTTTACCAATACCAGGAGGACCATCTATTACTACTCTGAGAGATGAATTAGAACTATCTGTGGGTTGAAGAACATCTTCGAGACTTATCTCTTTGTTTTCAGTCAGTTTAACCGTTTTATCAACTTGTCCTCTTAGCATATGCCAAGCTGATTCTGCTTGTGTGCTAGAGTCTTGTTTTTCTACTAGTGCTAGCCTTCCAAAAAAATCTTTTCCAATTCTTGGTGGCCAGTCTGTAGCAACAATAGGTTGGTGTTTGTAGTGTTGTCTCATATTGTCAGCATATCCTTGAACATCATCAGGTATTGAACTAATGGATGTGACATTATCAGGTATAGACTGACCTAACGTATTGAGATACAATGACTATATTGATCACTGATAATGTACTCACACTCACCTAAATGTTGTAAAATAGAGATAGCAATATCCGTTAGTGTACGATGTTGTCGGTTTATTAATACATGACATATTTCAAAAAGATATTGCTCTGGATTAAGAGATGATTCAAGTGTTGCTTGTAAAGTAATGAGTAATTTCCCAGTTTTCCTTGATTCATTATCTCCTGTTAATGAGTACATGTCCCTTTTAGTATCCAGTGGTATCAGTCCTTCAGCATACAGTGCATCAGTTACTCTGTAAAGGTTAGTAGTAATAGCATCAGTGAGTTTAACAGAATGATTCCTTAATATATCCTTTGGATTACCTGCAGTAGTGTATCAGTAAATGAGTGTTGTTTTAATTGTTTGTTTACCTGTTATAGGACCAGGATTGAGTTCAACATCTCCTGATAAGAGGAGGAGGAGAAGTAAAACCAAATAGTAGATTAGGTCAGAGCTACTGCCAATTGTAGCTATAAACAAGACTAATGACTGGAGGCAGTGGATCATAACAGTAACAGTAACTATACCTATTGTAAATACACTGTATGATAAAATTAAATATACTGTTAGTTTGTTTACCAGTTGGAGGAATAAAATTGAGCTTCATGTATCTTAATAAAAATAAAAAAAGAGAAACAATAAGAGACAGAGCTGGTGGCAGTTTAGATGTCTTCTCTCCTGATGTAGTACTGCCTGACTTGCTGTCTACTGTAGCTTTGAATGAGTGAGAGTGGCGGCCATTAGCTGGTCTACTGGAGGCAGCTTGACAGTAGTTCCACAGTCCAATACTTGCTCTCCATTGTGAGACATCAATCATCTTTTAATTATTATTTTAGTGATTTACAGCCTTTATCCAGTCACTATAATGATAAAGAGTATATGCCTTAAGTGTATGAATGTGTAATTGAACTAGTACTGAATATTTACCAAGAATCATTATGAGAACTGTCTACGATATCATTCAAGCATGCATATAACAAGGTATAACTGAGATTACAAGTTTATAACTGAATTAAATCATATACTTGTTACAGTAACAGTTACAATTGTTCAGCACAGAGTAACAGAACTTGCTTAGTATCATTGCAATTGAAGCTACATAACCTGTATCATTTTACTATTTAGTGCTGCTATGTGAACCACATACTGATATGATTATCATTAATTGAGTTAAACAGTATAGTAACATAATGAACTGTGAAATATAGATGTAAGGTCAGGCTTTACCAAGTGGATTAAGGAAATAAGCAGTAAAAAACAAAGGGATCAGTGTGTGAGGTAATAGGGACAGAGGTGAAAAGGGTAACAGAGGAAACAGGGATAACGAGGCGACAAGGGTAATGAGCCCACCCTTAATACCTCATTACCACTTTCACCCTTGTTACCATTGTCACCCTCATTACCCCTGTCATGGTGTTACCTTGATTACCCATGTTACCCTTCTATACCTCTAACCATTCGTCCCTTTGCTCCATGTATGTTCATTACTGATTATTTCCTTGATTGTTTTGGTAAAACATATACCTGTCCCTGTTCATAATACTACTGTTCTTTTTATGTTAATATTTTACTAAAATACTCATTCAAAAGGTTGGGGATCACTTGTGACAAGCATGGCTTACCTACTTATGTTGCAATCAATGACAATAACAAAATCAATTTTTGTAATTCTTGTTAACAATAATAAAACAATAACTAATGTTATCAATAATTTATACAAACTAAAAATTGTGCTATACTTGCAAATTTATGTTTTAATATGTAAAATTATACCAAATGCTAATGCAGTAACGTAACTCAGCTAGCTCTCAGTTTGTTGGTCATTGGGTCTAAATTTAAGCTGGCCCCTTTTTGACATAACAATCACAATTTTGAAGATACATCTATTGACCGTAGATTTTACATGCAAAATCAATGATTTAACAAGAACAACTTTCACAAACATAATACATGTATACTGTATGCCGGTTTATTTTCACGGTGAAATATTAAACAAAAGCATGAGCCAGTATAATGGTACCATGATGTGGCCCGGTTCACTAATGTCAAATAGTGACAGCAATACTATATAGGCTATATGTAGCTACAATTACAGTGTTTACTAAGTGAATCCTGACAACTGTTACCAATAACAAGATGAGGTAATGCTCTACGGAAGGATAGTCAGGGTGTGAAGATGATAACTAATGATAATTATGACTATTATAAATGGATTCTGTTTTCACTAGTATAGTACAAAGGTGGTCTATTTTGACTAAATTTGATCATGCTACTGGTCTAATCCTAATAGCCTATTATTGATCAGAACATAGAATTATGCTATAGTGTAAATTGAACTCACATTTTGAGTATTCAGTGCCGGTACAGATAATCTGTGGTTAGTGATTGAAACTGAGTTCAGTTCAGACGGCTTGCTGTTGACGATGAGAAATCTTGTAAACTAGACTAGATCTAATAGTAATAGATCTATTAATTATAGCATGATTAAAATAAATCATTATAGACTTACCTTAAAGGACAACTGTTGTAAAATAAAGAAATGAAAAGATGCAGTCAATTATTAGATCTACCAGCGCGCCGCCAATGCTGTTGCAATCTATGGTTGCAAAATACATGTAAAACCACAAGCTCCACCTACAAGTAAAATGACCATAAAATCTACACAGGAAACATTCAAAGTTTAATGCTATTTTAGCCACACATTTAAAAAAATACTGAATTATATAAATGATGTATTTATCAGTTTTTAAAAGATGTCTTTCATGTAAACTGTCTTCCAACCATTTCAATGAGACTACTGTGACCTTGTGTGAATGGTAATTCCCTCCAAGCCAAGAACAATAATGTGTGTTGTTTTATCAGTGAGGGCCTCCTCTACATCACCATTATAAGTAAGGATAAGTTAATTTAGAAATATATACATCATTATTAATATAACATTAAGTCTTCATGTAGAATTAGGATATGCTATTATATAACGGGATAGAGTGAGTCTGGTGCTCTCATCAATTCCATAGAAACAGACATTGATGTCAGTAAATATATCAGGTAATGGATCCACTACTAAAAGATTACAATAATGATGAATTCATGAAAGAGTTTCCATTGAAGTCCTTTTGCTGTGTACTGTGTAGAAAGTTTGCAGTAATTCTGACTGAAAGTTTTTGAGTTATGGTCATTTTTAAAATTGGCTAATTTCTGAAAAATACCTGGTACTATAGCCTATGCTTTTTTTCCAAAAAATAGCTCCAAAATCACCTCCAATCTTTTTTCCATTTTCTGATGCATATTGATATCTCTTTTTGTAGAAACTTTGAGATGATTCAGACTAAAAGTTTCTGAATTATGGTCTTATACAGTATAATATTTTCATGTATTCAAAGTTAATTATTTTATTTATTTATTCATTTATCTACAGTTACCTTGTGATTCTGATTTTAATGTTACATATTATGAATATGAACTACTGGACAAATTGATATGAAAGTATGTGCATATAATTACATGTACTATAAGGTGTCCTTATTATAGAGGCTACACTATTATTTCCTTCAATATAAATACTATTATTATCATTGTAGTTTCTCTCCAGATCTTTGTTTTCACCACTTGCTAAAACTCAATCATAAAGTTAACAATGTTTTATAACTCTGTTTTTTTCTCCTCTTTAGTTATCATAAATCACTTTTATAATTATTTTTTTATGTTTAAATTAAATAAAACAATATCATTAATTATACAAATATTAATCTATCTTTTATAATATTATAATCATGGTATTCTATACATGCATCTTTGTGTTTCATATCTAGATAGAACTTTATTATATTCTCATTAATTAATAATAGTGAAAGAATTAGTAATATTCCATCAGATGATATTGAAGTGCCTCTTATTGATAGTTCAGTTATTGTTGAATTATTGGTAATTAGTTCAGAAAGAGACTGAGCACTAAAAGAACTAATAAGAGGGTTATTAAAAAAGGATAACCTTTTAAGTGTGTCATTGTGTGTTTTTAGCACACTTGTAACATCAGCAACTGCTTTGTCATCAATGGAACAGTTAGTAAGATGTAAAGCTAATAATGATTTATTATTAGCCAGTAAGTTACATAACGATGAGATGCAGTCCTGTGTTAGCTGAGTGTCTTGTATTTTGAAGTACGTCACCTTTTCATTTTGTAATACAACTGGCAACAGGTTAAGCACAATGTCAGGAGATGATTTGATGATGCTGATGTTCATATGTTTGTATGTTAATAGAGAAATTACTTCTTGACATTGTATTAACGATGGAGAGGTCAGTTGAACACCATCATCATACCACCTAATTGCTTTAGTTTTTTCTGAATACACAAAAAGTTATAAATAAATTGAGTTATACAATAAAATTTAACATACTTACTAAATAACAAAATAAATTTTTAGCTTAATTTTCATAAGGATTAATTAAATGCATAATTTTACTACTTGATATTTCTTGCAAATCTTTTCAGTAAATCTATTTGGCTATGCATGCTCATTCCCAAAAAACTATAATAATCTCTAAATTAAAATGAAAATTAAATTTCAACAAATTCTAATATGCTGCTTGATCCATTAATTTTAAATTAAATTAACTATTTTCCTGAAAATTAGCATGCAAAATATTGCAGAATTTAAAAAAGATTTTTCTAACTTTATCTCTCAGAGTTTTATAATACATGGCAATATACACACATACTCACACCAATCAAGCTGTTGGCATTAAAATAGACATGCTTTCCTTCATCAACATTGAAAAATTTATATAATCCAAACAGTATTATACCTTACCACGTTCTTTTTCTCTAAGTTGATTTAGCAGAACTGAATTTTGTTTAATTAATGATAAAAAGAGACTTGCTCTCTCAACGTTGCTGCTTGTCTTAATTTCCTTGATTTTAGGTATGTCAACATTTTCTGTCATTGCATAATAAAATAGTTCAAGTGATTCCAATGTGGACAGTTCACTTTCTTCATCTTTTTTAATATGATCAATATGAACACTCCCCTCTTGCTCAGTATCCAAAGATCTTGCTAGCCACCATCCATCAGTATGCTCTTCCTTGATCTCAAGTTTCTCTCCTTCCTTGAATGAAAGTTGAGTAGCTTCCCTTTGCTCATAGTCATACTTAGCTACATACACTGGTCCTTTTGGTGGATCTATTGATTGTGTAGACTGATCCTTTCCTAATATACCAGTACTAGTCATTATGTTAATAATAATGTAATACATACTAAGAGTAACTGAAGTTTCTTTCAGTTGTTGTACATTCAATAATGATATCTTTTCCTGTAACATTTCAATCTCCTTTTCTCTTTCATTTAATATTCCTTCTATTCCTATCAAAATAATAGTCATTATTATTATCTAAGGAAATGCTTCATTTACAGTTCATAATCAATAATATTAATTTTTATATAATTAATTTTAGCAAAATTTTATATCATTAAAAATGAAAATCTTGAAAGATGAGCTGTGATGATCTAACATGTTTTAGCTACTCTACCAACAAATCATGAATGACTTTAATCATCTCCCTAAAACACTCATGCTTCAAAATACTATGCAATTTGTAGGGCTTTTATATTTTGTGATATTGTACTAATAAAGTGTGAATTTAATTTTGCTGGTGCATGAGCTGTTGATGCACCCTTGCCGGCATTAACTAGATCTAGTAATGCTTTGCAGAATTAAATTGTGTGTTTTCATTAGCACAAATAAATGAAAGAACAATAAGATATTTGCAAAATTGCATTTTTCAAGAATTACAAGCTAGAAAATATAAACTCACTGCAAAACTTCATCTACTAGGTACTTGCAGAAAAGTAATCAATTAGAATTAACATCATACCATTATAGTTAGTATATATGTGCTACAAGTAACAATTTGAAGGATTCATACTAGCAATATACCATATAGGGGTTTTATTTATTAGTATAAAATTTCACGAATTTGTTGAGATTTTCCATTTGTTAGTATAAATTTTCACAAATCTTACCTTCTGCGGCCATTTTTCTTTGTGCAATTTAATTATGCAAATTATTTTAATGAAAATGCAAAATTAGCAAAAATTATTTCCAGTGAAATAAAACCCCTATACAGTACATGTAAAAATTCGTACCATAACCAATTGAACTACAAGAAATAACACAGCTGTACTGTATTGTCATTTTACAGTAATAAATATGGGTGTACATATACTTGTTTTGCTGTGAAGAGTTGACCGTAAATGATCTATTTCCATTTGCATTGCTTTTGTCAGCTTTTTTTTACTGTCTTCCTTATCAAAATCTAATGCAATAAAGTATTATGAACAAAATTCAACTTCATGAATCATGATGAATTTATCCAGAATTCATGTGCAGAACAATATTTATTATAAATATCATGTCTGAAACATAAGTGTCATTTTACCTGATGATTGTATTGATGACTTATTGCTTTCGTCAACTTCTTTGCCTTGACCTTTAAATTATTAATATTTATGAGTAATAATTAGTATATACCTAATGTGTCTATTGTGCCCTTCAATTTAGCATTCTCCTCAAGTAAATCATCTCTTTCACTCTCTACCATCTCCAGTTTCTTCATTAGACTCTTCACCTCCTATCAAATATTAAAGTATACTATTAATTTATATACACATACATTCACTAACCTCATCAATTGCATGTTCATCATACACAGTATAGTAACCAATAGTTAAACTAATCAATCCCATCTCCTTTAGCATATCAACATTATCTCTAGCTGTCACTAGTAAACTCTCCATTAGATAATGAGGAGCATAACAAGTAACAATGATGGAGTTCCCTTCCTTGATCACTACCACCTCCACTTGATTATCCTTGAACGTTTTCCATAGGAGGGCTCTGATACTGGAGAGAGAATGCTCACTTGGATTCCATTTCAGAACAAACTTGATCGTCTCACAAGTGAGAAGAGAAGAAGATAATCTCTTAAGTGGATGATCACAAAACATTGTTAATTTGTTCTCGCAGAATTCATCCAAGTGTGTCTGATAAGCTAATATCATGTCTCCAGCATCTTGTATTGAGTATTTATTCA
>NW_003546418.1:0-2492 GCF_000090795.2 Amphimedon queenslandica | reverse complement strand
ACTTGCTTGTTGACAAGATGGCATCACTGTTGCTGTCTAAAGGAAATGACTTTCCTTTTGTATTAAAATACAAATAAGTTGTATTTTTTTAATGTTCATGCATTTACCATATTCCATTATTATATCACTAGCTAAAGACATAGCTTCCTTTGATTTCATTAGAATGCTTGTCAGAGTACATAACTTGCTATGATCTTCAGCTACAGCACTTAATATTAGTAACATTGGATCTCCAACCAATGAACAACCACAACTCTTCACTTCTGTTAATGTATCCTTAGATATCAATCCCTCTGTATGTAAGAGATCAACTGATTCCTCAGTAAGAACAACTTGAGCTAGTCTACCAATATAACACTGTAATATCTCACTAACAGGATCTGCCACTAATAAAAATATAAACAAAGTATATAACGATAATAACATTATTACTTGTTTTGCGAATATTATTAGAAACAGATAACACATTCATTTCTCGTAGTGCATTAGCCAGTGTCTGCCATACAAGAGTACGATCAGAGCCTTCAGTCAACCACTTGGCTAAACACTCCATCAGGCAATTTGAAGGATCTCCTTTATTAGCTGACTCAATTGCTTTCAGTGTATGATAAGATAGACCAAAATTTAACCCAAATTCAAACCATCTTGCTTCAGGAAATTTATAATGCCTCAAGACTTTCAAAACAAAGTTTAACTTGCTAATATCTGTACACAAAACTCAAATATAGTAACAGCAGGGTATTATACTCACCTAATGGAAGATGTCCTTTTGAGGCCATTTGAAAATATAAAAGTAAAAGTGAAAAGTCTAGATCTATATGTCTTAGGAAGATTATCACGGATATGTAAACACAAGGAATTGGCAAGCCACACAACAACTACAAATTTCTTTATAAGTGAGTAAATTTGAAACATTCCATATTTTTATAGCCACAATTATTTTATTCACACAATTTAAAAATACTGAATAATATTAAACGATGTATTTCTCAGTTTGTAAAAGATGTCCTTCATGTAAACTGTCTTCCAACCATTTCAATGAGACTACTGTGGCCTTGTGTGTATTCCAAGGCAACTTGCTTCCCTCCAAGCCAGGAACAATAATGTGTGTTGTTTTATCAGTGGGGGCCTCCTCTACATCACCATTATAAGTAAGGATAAGTTAAGTAAGAAATATATACATCATTATTAATGTAACATTAAGTGTAGAATTAGGATATGTTATTATATAACAGGATTGAGTGAGTCTAATACTCTCATCAATTCCATAGAAACAGACACTCATACTAGTAAATATGTCAGGTAATGGATCCATTACTAAAAGACTACAATAATGATGAATTAACAAAAGTCTAGCTCTTACATGCATAAATTGTATATGTACATACTAAAGGTAAAGAGAGTCTCTTTACCTTTAGTACATACATATACAATTTATGCATGTACTAAGTTGTTTGTCCATTTCTGAGATATATAAGGTTGGTATTCCTTTACTTGAGAGATGGTTTCTGATTGATCTCTTCGTACCATACCAACTGAAATGAAGAGTACCCTATAGCCCATCAAAAATGGCTCCAAAATTACCCCTAATTTATATTACACCTTTTATACGTATTGATGTTCTTATGCTGCGTAGAAATTTTGCTAACTAAAAGTTTTTGAGTTATGGCCATTTTTAAAATTGGCCAATTTCTGAAAATACAGCCCATACTTTTTCCAAAAATGGCTCCAAAATCACCCAAAACTTTTATTGCAGTTTCTGATATGTATTTATGTCCTTCTGCTATGTAGAAAATTCAAAATGATTCTGATTAAAAGGTTTTGAGCTATTCTCATCCTAATATGCACAGTAGCTATATTTACATTAGTGATGCACAATTCCGAGTCCGGAGTATTTGATTCTTCATTCCGAATGGAATTGTATTTGTATCAAAAAAGAAGTGAGAATCATTTGAAACATTTTTTCATTTTTTTGGCTTTATGCATGTGCAGATGTAGTACTCAGAATCGGTATTTGATTCCATCGATTCCAGTCTCAAAAGTATTTGGAATCGGAATCAAAAGCAAATTTCTGGATTTGACCATCTCTAATTTACATGTAAAGTTAATTATTTTGTTTATTAATTCATTCATTTACAGTGGCCTTGTGATTCTGACTCCAATGTAACATATGGATTTGAACTACTGGACAGATTATTATAAAAGTATGTACATATAATTACAAATTACATAATTATACATGTATAATTACATGCATGCAATACATGCACATATTTAAAATTGCAGTACATGTATGTACTTATTTTTGTTGAAATTTTTCTGAGAATCCTCAATGGTTTTATTTTTCTACATGTATTATGCAAATGGATCAACACACGTGTTTTGCAGTCAGTGTTAAATTTACATACCAATACATTATGCTAATAGAATCAGCACCAGACATTCACATGCATGAAGAGGAGGTTCTACAGCTCTTAGATTAAAAATCGACA
>NW_003546417.1:184131-187877 GCF_000090795.2 Amphimedon queenslandica | reverse complement strand
AATGATATGCATTGACTGCTGAAACTCATTCTAAAGCTCAAGTAGCTGAAACCAAGATACCCCATATCACTTCTAAAGGTGTGCATCCACTCTGCAGCATTGTTGCTTGCAATTTGTGGTCAAACCTTTGATGTGGTTGGGCAACATGTTGCATGAAGTAGAGAGACTCTCAACTTTATGTAACATGTTGCACAACCACATCAAAGGTACTGGCAGCAAAGTTGCATAGTGGATGCCCACCTTAATACTACTTCTCCTAATACTAGTATTGCTAGCATTGCTAGTGCTAAAACTCATTCAAAAGCTTTAGGATCATCGGAAGTTGAGGTTATGTTTTCTGACTGTGATGATGATGATGATGGGGATTTGATTGACACACAGTTAAGCAAGGAGATAGAAAGAGCTCAAAGATTTTGATATTATAAAAATAAGACCATTATTAAATAGACCACCAGCAATCCAGCATGCATGAATCACCAAACTTCACTCTACCATTATTCATTAGACAATTTATTCATTAGTGGGTCAAAACAAATCTAAAAATGATTCGCTGGCTGTCCTTACTTTTCTTAGTCTCTGTTGGATTTTGTCATCAATACTTGAGCCCTTTCGACTTTCTCAAGTATGAGGAAGCTGTTGTGAACACAGGTAGGCAGATACAGGGAGAGGAACACGTGTACTGTACAGCTGTAGCATAGTAGACTTAGAGTATTTTCCATTTGCAGCTAGACTTGCTGTATTTAAAGTGGCTGTGTTACACCATAGATGCTCTATTACATAATATATTTCTAGATCCCAGTGTGGTTATCACTGTCACTCCCAATCAGTTGAATAAATCAGGGGATTGGGTTACGGTTGCTTGGGATGGTGTATCTCATCCAGCAGATACTGACTGGATTGGTGTGTATGCTCCACCAAATGGAGAGGAGTCCATCGACCCATCTAAAATTGCACCAGTCAAATATCAAGTATGGGTTTCGAAATCTTTCACTTTATCCTTTGTCCCTCCCCTTTTTCTTTCTCTTCTAGTATTGTAAGGAATCTTCCACTCATATGTCTTCTGGTAAAGGTTCTTTTAAGATTCGTCTGGTCAATGTGAGAACTCCTTACGTGTTTGCATTACTAACAGGAGGTGAGTATAACCAAGCATAATGAGTATTAGTGATGATGATGATGATAATATTATTGCTTTAATTTTTACCATTGAAGTGTAAAAAAGGCATCAATGTAATTTCCTTTCGATTTTAAAATTATATATTATATTAATTTATTTATTACATTCCCTTGTCCTTTTCTAGGTTTTAATGCTCCTACTCTCGTTGCTACATCTAAGCAGGTCACATTCTCCAGCCCCAATGAGCCACTCCAGCCTCATCTAGCACTAACCAATGACCCAACTACCCTATTGTATGTCTGCCATTACATTATCACCTTAATTCTTTATTCTTTCAGGTTGACATGGAGCACTAGAGATTCTCATGAGCCAAAAGTCAAGTTTTGGCAAAATATGACAACCTATATAAGGATTGAAGCAGCTACTTCTAATAAATACACTAGCAAGGACATGTGTGGGCCTCCAGCTACTACTGTAGGATATATTGACCCAGGAATGCTTCATACTGCTAAACTGTCAGGGTAAGGAGAGAGAGGGGGGAATGATAAAGATAAGTAATTGATTATGGGTATTGGTTGTTTGAAAATGTGCAAAATTTAAGCATCTTTTGTTATTTGTATTTTTTTACATGCCCATAAAAAGAACTGGATACAATTTCAATTCAATTTTTAGAAAAAAAACATGGACAACAGTTAATAATATTTTCAAAAATTTGGCTCTGAAATCATCTTTCTGATACATAATGAAGCCCATTATTTATTATTATTGCATGTACCTAGATTAACACCTGGTCAAGAGTATAACTATCAGTTTGGTGATGATCCTGAGTGGAGTCAAGTGTTCTCATTTCGTATGCCTCCTGCCCCTTCACCTAATGCTAGCATCACCTTCATTGCCTTTGGAGGTAAGTCCATTCCACTACTATATTAAGATTTGAGAGCTAATTTATTTAATGGCCTTTGGTTTTTAGAAAATTTGAATTTATTTTGATCAAATTTGGATTTTTTTCACAGATACTCCAAAATTGAGCCAAAGTCCCTGTGCTATAGTACAGGGACTTTGGTCAAATTTTGCCAAAACTGACCAAGAGAGAATTTTCTACTTTTATATTTTTATCTGATACACATACATGTTCTTATGTTGTATAACAAGTTTGGGCTGATTCCGATAAAAATTAGATTTTTTATGAATTTTTAAAGTTGCTCAAAAATTGGGCCAAAGTCCCTGTACTATAGTACAGGGTCGTTGGCCAAATTTTGCCAAAAATGACTAGTAGAGAATTTTTTATTTTTATAATTTTTTCTGATACATATACATGTTCCTATGTTGTGTAACAAGTTTGAGTTGATTCCAATCAAAATTGGATTTTTTATGAATTTTTAAAGTTGCTCCAAAATTGGGCCAAAGTCCCTGTACTATAGTACAGGGTTATTGGCCAAATTTCGCCAAAAATGACTAGGAGAGAATTTTCCATGTTATTTTTAGATATGGGTCAAGCTCAAGTGGACGATACACTCCAACCACTTTACGTGCATGCAGAGCCTCCAGCTGTCAACAACACTAACCTCATGGCAAAGGAAGTGAATGAGAGAGACCTAGTACTTCACATTGGAGACATTAGCTATGCAATTGGATATGCTGGAGTGGTAAAACATTTTTCTTATTATTTTTTCTATTGTTATTTTTCTTTTGCTCTTTTCTGTCGTTTCTCTGCTCTTTTTCTTTTTTCATCATTCTCTTAATTCCTCTCTCTCTCTCTGTTATTCTAGTGGGATGAGTTCTTTGATCTCATTCAGCCGATATCATCTCGAGTCCCTTACATGGTCTGTGGTGGTAATCACGAAAGAGACTACCCACACTCTGGGTAAATAAATGTAACTAATTATTTGTGACTTTAATTTTTTTATTTTGCTAGTTCATATTATGAAGGTACTGATTCTGGTGGAGAGTGTGGAGTACCTTACGAAATGAGGTTTCAAATGCCACGTCCAGACCCCAAACAACACTGGTACAGTTTTTATTATGAATGTTATAATTACTGCCCTATCTTTATTATTTTTATTATTATATAGGTATGGTTTTTCACTTGGTAGTGTCCATTTTGTGCTGATGAGCACTGAGATTGATTTCACTGTCAATTCAGTTCAGTACAATTGGCTAAAGGATCACTTGTCTTCTGTTGATAGATCTGTCACACCATGGCTCATATTCGCTGGCCACAGGTAACACTTTATAATATAGCTACTATTACTAGGTGAATGTAAGCATTGAGAAAGCAAGCATGAGCCATTTTTTGACTAACATTAAAATAAATACATCAATCTAGCTCTTAGTTTATTATTTATCATTTTCTTATTTTTATTTTATTTTAATGATAACAAAAACAATAACAATAATAATAATAGTAACAAGAATAATAGCAATAATAATAATAATAATAATAATAATAAAATAATAACAATAATAATGTCAATAATAATGTCAATAATAATAATTATTATTTATTTATTTATATATTATTTTAATTTTTAAATTTAATTTTTATATTCTTATTTTTTAAGTTTTTAAATTAATTATTTTTATTACTTCATTATTTTTATAATTTACTATTTTCTTTTATTTTATTCTATTT
>NW_003546417.1:161378-183601 GCF_000090795.2 Amphimedon queenslandica | reverse complement strand
TTTTTTGCTTTTTTAAAAACTTAATTTATTTTTAAAGTTCTTAATTGTTTATTTTGTTATTATTCATTTATTTTTATATTAAAAAATTATTTTATTTATTTTTCACATACTTTTCTCACAAACAAAGAGAGAAAAATGTTCTATTCTCTCTTATTAGATTGAGAGCTAGATTTTGTTTTATTTTTATTTTATCATCAAAATTTCAATGAAGCCAATCAATAGCTCATACTAACCCCTCAATGTTGTTACCTTTAATAATAGTTAGATGACCCTATCATTCCCGTACAGACAGACAAATGCTTTCTTGCTTTAAGCCGGATTTACAATATGACGCTAGGCCAACGTAACGTCAACTTTTAATCAAAGCGTAGGCCATTTGACCTTTTCACGCATGCTTCACACTGGAGTTGAACCAGATTCAACTTCTGCGTCAACATAACATCAGGACTAGCTTCATATTGTAAATCCGGCTTTAGTGGAGCTCCGTCAGGCTTGTTCCAATAATAACTGAACAACAAAAACAATGATAAAATGATAAAAAATAATTTTAAATCTTATTCTGTTTGTATTAGGCCAATGTACATTGATAGTACTGCTGGAGTTCAGGCAGCTAGTGATTTGGTAGTTTCTAAAGAACTACAAGACAACATTGAGCCACTACTCCTGGTTAGTAATTATGAATTCTTATTCAATTAGCTTTTGTTATGTCTTTCCCTTCCTTCCTTCCTCTTTCTCAGGAATACAAAGTTGATCTAGCATTTTGGGGTCACCACCACTCCTACCAGAGGACATGTCCTGTTGCTAAGAAAGTCTGTCAGGATGATGGAACTGCTCCAGTTCATGTGGTCATTGGAATGGCTGGACAATCACTCTCTGGAAATATACAGTAAACAATGAGTGACCAATAAAGGCATCATTTGTACAGTTTGTGTGTACACATCATGTACTATGTAGTACACATGTGTATGACCAGCATATGAAATCTACGCACCATTAAAACTCTATTTCTAAAATTATTTTAGAGAAAAGCAACCAGATTGGATACGGTTTGTTGATGTTGATGTAAGTCAAATTAAGTTTATCACTTTCACCTATGCCACATTCCTCTATACAATTTTTGCATTCTCTCTCTCCTCTCTCTCTTCTCTCTCAGGATTATGGTTATACCAGGATAAGTGTTAGTCCACTCTCCCTCACATTGGAGTACATAAAATCTGATGGTACACAAAAAGAGACATTCACACTCAAACACACCAAGTGAATAATCCAGTGTGCCACTTTGACATGACTATACATGTGTGTATGAACTGATGTGTGTGTGTGTTAGTGTGTGTGTTAATTGCTGTATTTCTTATCATATTTAATGAAAGCTGTGCACAATAAACTGATATAACTGAACATAATAATAATAAGAGAATAGTAATAATAATTGGAAGATGATACCGTATAGCGGGTAAATTTGGAAGGGCTAAATTTTGGTGATTGGTGGGATTTATTTTGGCAAATGCCTATCAAAACGCCAAATTTGCCAAATTTAGTCGCCTCCAAAATTTCCCTCTATATGATAATTTGGACATAACACAACATATATATAGCATATATAATGCATTGACTGCTCTAAAGCTCAAGTAGCTGAAACAAGGATACCACATACCACTCCTAATAATACAGCTCCTAATACTTCTACTGCTGGTAATACTAATATTGCTTGTGCTAAGACTCATTCAAAAGATTTAGGATCATCAGAAATTGAGATTATGTTTTCAAGATTATGAGATCAAAATTATAAAAAAGACCATTATTATTTTTTTAAAAGACTAGCTTGCAAAAATCACCAAACATTATTCATTAGACTATTTATTCATTAGTGGGTCAAAACAAATCTAAAAATGATTCGCTGGCTGTCCTTACTTCTCTTAATCTCTGTTGGATTTTGTCACCGATACTTCAGTCCTTTTGACTTTCTCAAGTATGAGGAAGCTGTTGTGAACACAGGTAGGCAGATACAGGGAGAGGAACACGTGTACTGTACAGCTGTAGCATAGTAGATCAGATCATAGTAGTGAGAGTATTTTCCATTTGCAGCTAGACTTGCTGTATTTAAAGTGGCTGTGTCACACCATAGATGCTCTATTACATAATATATTTCTAGATCCCAGTGTGGTTATCACTGTCACTCCCAATCAGTTGAATAAATCAGGGGATTGGGTTACAGTTGCTTGGGATGGTGTATCTCATCCATCAGATACTGACTGGATTGGTGTGTATGCTCCACCAAATGGAGAGGAGTCCATCGACCCATCTAAAATTGCACCAGTCAAATATCAAGTATGGGTTTCGAAATGTTGTATTTATCTTTTGTTCTTCTCTCCCTCTTCTAGTATTGTAACGAATCTTCCACTCATATGTCTTCTGGTAAAGGTTCTTTTAAGATTCGTCTGGTCAATGTGAGGACTCCTTACATGTTTGCATTACTAAAAGGAGGTGAGTACAGCCTGCAATATAAGCACGTTGAGTATTAGTGGCAAGTACATGTATAATTTTACCCTTGAAGTGTAAAAGGGTGTCAAATACAATACTTTTTTATAAATCTTTATGTTTATTATAGGTTTTGATGCTCCTTCTCTTGTTGCTACATCTAAGCAGGTCACATTCTCTAGTCCCAATGAGCCACTCCAGCCTCATCTAGCACTAACCAGTGACCCAACTACCCTATTGTATGTCTGCCATTACATTATCACCTTAATTCTTTATTCCTTCAGATTGACATGGAACACTAGAGATTCTAAAGAGCCAAAAGTCAAGTTTTGGCAAAATACGACAACTAATATAAGGACTCAGGCAGCTACTTCGAATAAATACACTAGCAAGGACATGTGTGGGCCTCCAGCTACTACTGTAGGATATATTGACCCAGGAATGCTTCATACTGCTAAACTGTCAGGGTAAGGAGAGAGAGGGGGGAATGATATAGACAAGCAATGGAGGATGGGCATTTGATGTTTGAAAATGTGCAAAATTTAAGCATCTTTTGTTATTTGTACTTTTTACTTCCACATTTCCCATAAAGAGCTGGATGCAATTTCAAGTCAATTTTAGAAAAAAAACATGGACAACAGTTAATGATATTTTCAAAAATTTGACTCTAAAAGCATCTTTCTGATACCTATTAATTTATTGATATTTATAATACCCATTATTATTATTATTATTATTATTGCATGTACCTAGATTAACACCTGGTCAAGAGTATAACTATCAGTTTGGTGATGATCCTGAGTGGAGTCAAGTGTTCTCATTTCGTATGCCTCCTGCCCCTTCACCTAATGCTAGCATCTCCTTCATTGCTTTTGGAGGTAAGTCCAAGGGTCAAATATCCTGTACAGAAACTTTGACAAAATTTCATCAAAAATTTCAAAGAAAATTTTTTTCTTTTATTATTATTATTATTCTATTTTTAGATATGGGTCAAGCTCAGGTGGATGATACACTTCGACCACTTTACGTGCATGCACAGCCTCCAGCTGTCAACAACACTAACCTCATGGCAAAGGAAGTGAATGAGAGAGACCTGGTACTTCACATTGGAGACATTAGCTATGCAATTGGATATGCTGGAGTGGTAATTAAGATTATCGTATTTTTATTTTATTTTTATTTCTCTTTTGCTCTTTTCTGTCCTTTCATGCTCTCTTTTTTGCTTCCTCTTTGCCTTGATCTTTTCCTCTCTCTCTCTCTCTCTCTGTTATTCTAGTGGGATGAGTTCTTTGATCTCATTCAGCCAATATCATCTCGAGTCCCTTACATGGTGTGTGGTGGTAATCACGAAAGAGACTACCCACACTCTGGGTAATTAAATGTAACTAATTTGTAACTTTAATTTTTTATTTTTCTAGTTCTTATTACGAAGGTACTGATTCTGGTGGAGAGTGTGGAGTACCTTATGAGATGAGGTTTCAAATGCCACGCCCAGACCCCAAACAACACTGGTACAGTTTTTATTCTAAATATTATAATTACTGCCCCATCTTTATTATTTCTACTATTATATAGGTATGATTTTTCACTTGGTAGTGTCCATTTTGTGTTGATGAGCACTGAGATTGA
The DNA here is from genome assembly GCF_000090795.2 of Amphimedon queenslandica. Taxonomy (NCBI): domain Eukaryota; kingdom Metazoa; phylum Porifera; class Demospongiae; order Haplosclerida; family Niphatidae; genus Amphimedon; species Amphimedon queenslandica. The sequence continues at coordinate 179,494 of NW_003546417.1, read as the reverse complement.
TTTCACTGTCAATTCAGTTCAGTACAATTGGCTAAAGGATCACTTGTCTTCTGTCGATAGATCTGTCACACCATGGCTCATATTTGCTGGCCACAGGTAACACTTTATAATAACCACTAGGTGAATGTAAAAATTGAAGGGGTGGGCATGAGCCATCAATTGACATTTTTTGACTAACATTACATCAATCCAGCTCTTAGTTTATTTTAATTTTATTTATTTTATTTTATTAATTTGATTTTTTTTTAATTTTCAAATTTTTATTTTTTTCATTTTATAATTTTAAAATTATTTTTATTCTTTTATTATATTAAAAAATTTTTTTTAAATTTATTATTATTTTTTAAAATTATTATTTTGTTGATTTTAATTTTTTGATTTTTTAATCCTTAATTTTTTTTCTATTTTTGTTTTATTATTTATTATGTCTTTATTTTTTAAATAACAATAATGATAATAATTTTAATTTTTAAATTTCATTCTTATTTTTTAATTTATTTAATTTATTATATGATCGTTCTTTTTATTTTTATTTTTTTAATTAAAAAATTATTTACATATGTTTTTTAAATTTATTTTTACTTTAATAAATAAATAACAATTATTTTTATTAATTTTTAGTTTATCTACTTATTATTAATTTTAATTTTTAATTTTTTTATTAATTAATTTACTTAATTTTTTATTTTTTATTATTTTTAAAATTATTTTAATCATTATTTTTTTAAATCCTATTTTTAATTTATTTTTTATTTTATTATTTATTAATTTTTTTATTTATTTAGTTATATTTTTTCATTTTTTTATTTTGTTATATTTTTTTAATTATTAAAAAATTTTTAAATTTATTATTTTTTTCAATTTATTTATTTATTTATTAGTATTTTTAATTTTTGATTTTCATTTTTTTAACTTAAAAATTTTTTTTAATTTTAATTTTTTGTTTCTTTTGTTTTATTATTTTTTTATTTCTGCTATTTTTTAAATTTTTTAGTTTGGACCCTGACCAAGAGGGCAGGGTCTGAATATGCACAGGTAATGATCTCAGAAACAAAGAGAGAACAATGTTCTTTTCTTTCTCATTTGATTATGAGCTAGATTTTATTATATTTTTATTTCATCCTCGAAATTGCAATGAAGCCAATCAATAGCTCATGCTCGCCCCCACAATGTTTACATTCACCTAATTAACTTTAATAATAGTTAGACAACCCTATCATTCCCGTACAGACAGACAAACACTTTCTTGTTTTAGTGGGGCTCGCTGAGGCTCACTTCAATAATAATTGAACATGAAAAACAATGATAAAAATGACTTTTTAAAATCACTTTTATAATGGATAAACACCTCCTATGAGGTGTTTATGGAATTTGGAAACCGAGAGCGAAGCCCGAGGTTTACAAATTCCATAAATGCCTCATAGGAGGTGTTTATCTGTTTTAAACATATTCATGGGACATAGTTATTACAAGTGGTTAATTAGGCTCAAGCAAATGTACACTTGTTGTGGTATTCTGTTGAATGGCTTCCATGTAGCGGTCTCCATAGCATTTGGACACCTCATTCATATCATTAACATCAAACAGAATTATTCATGAATGGTTTAAAATGTTATTTTGTTTGTATTAGGCCCATGTACATCGATAGTGATTATGGGCTTCTGCCATCCAGTGATTTGGTAGTTTCTAAAGAACTACAGGACAACATTGAGCCACTACTCCTGGTTAGTAATTATGAATTCTTACTCAATTAGCTTTTGTTATGTCTTTCCCTCCTTCCTTCCTTCCTCTTTCTCAGGAATACAAAGTTGATCTAGCATTTTGGGGTCACCACCACTCCTACCAGAGGACATGTCCTGTTGCTAAGAAAGTCTGTCAGGATGATGGAACTGCTCCAGTTCACGTCGTCATTGGAATGGCTGGACATTCACTCTCTACAAATATACAGTAAACAATGAGTGACCAATAAAGGCATCATTTGTACAGTTTGTGTGTACACATTATGTATATACTATGCATACTCTACACATACACAGCATATTAAACTATTAAATTCTATTTTTCTAAAATTATTCTAGAAATAAGCAACCAGATTGGATACGGTTTGTTGATGTTGATGTAAGTTGGATAATTTTTATCACTCTCACACACTCCTTTATACAATTCTTGTCTTCTCTCTCTTTTCTTCTCCCTCTCTCTCTTCTCTCAGGATTATGGTTATACCAGGATAAGTGTTAGTCCACTCTCCCTCACATTGGAGTACATAAAATCTGATGGTACAACCAAAGACACATTCACACTCAAACACACCAAGTGAATAATCCAGTGTGCCACTGTGCTATAACTTCCTTTGATTGTGATTGACTTTTACAAAAATTGCTGTATTTTTTTATTGCCTATATCCAGCTAATACCTTTTATGTAATGAATTAATGTGTGTATTAATTGCTGTACAAAGCTGTGTATTAATTGCTGAACAAAGCTGTGCACAATAAATATAACCCTGATAATAATAATAATAAGAGGACAGTAATAATAATTGCAAGACAATAATTTGGACATAACACAACATATATAGCACAGAAAAATGAGAGAGAGACAGAGACAGAGACAGACAGACAGACAGAGACAGAGACAGAGAGAGAGGGAGAGACAGACAGAGACAGAGTGAGAGTCTAAGAAAACATGTCATCATATCCAGGAGGAGGTAAATGGTCAGGATCAGGACTGAGAAAGGAGAGAGAGAGAAGATAAATGGCATACTATTAATGTCAAACTAACATCTAGCATTATATTAAACTCACCCGTGCCCATACTGACTATGGTCTAAACCCAGACCAAGACCACCACCTCCCCTAGGGCCACGACCAGGATGAAACCTTGGTGGTCCAAAAGGCGAGACTGGATCATACCTAGCACCTGGCGGATGGAACCTGCTTCTACTAATAACAACAATGATCATTATGGTATGATTACCTAGGAGGGGGGAAGCCAGCCATGGGTGGGCCAAAGGCTCCGCCACTTCCTCTAAAAGGATCCATTATCATTCCACCACCTGGACCACTAAAATATTTAAAAATTAAAAAATGTATATTAATATATTATTTGTTCGTGTACATGTACATGTATAGCTTACCCAAATGGTGAGAGATCTCCCCTTCCTATTTCGAATGGATGTCTACCACTTCCCATCAAATCTCTAGAGAAACAATATTATATTACGATTAATTTTAAAAAAATTGAGTCAAGTTTTATTTCATTATTATAGCTACATTCTTTCTCTCTCATCTCCATAGCTCTTACGGTCTAAAGCCCGGTATCCCTTGTCTCCTGTCATCTTCAAGACTATAAAACAATTTAAAAAAAATATTATAATAATTTGTGGTGACTAAGAGTGACTAACAGTGAAGGATTTCTAATGTCTTCTCTTTTTGGATTAGTTTGTTTATCATCTTTAGCTTCTTTGGATTCTTTCCTATAATAATAATATATCATATATTTTCATAATAAATCCTCATTTATCCTTTCTCCTCACTTTTTCAATTTCTCAATGACCTCCTTGTGTAGCACGGAAAACAACCGAATGATATTCTTTAAACTGGTTATCGAAACAGGCTCATCGGGTTTCTCTTTTATGTAACCAGACGTGGGAAGAGTGATAGTGTGGACATCATCAGTCTTATCAGAAGACTAACAATAATGAAGAGAAAGAATGAAATTAACTACCATTATAGTGGGAAATTTTGGAGGGAGTTAAATTTGGCAAATTTGCAATTTTTGATAGCCATTTGCTGAAATAAAATCCACCACTTTAAGCCATTATGCGTGGCCACAAATTTGCCAAATTAAAATTCGCCAATCACTAAAATTTAGCAATTCGCCAAATTTAGGTCCCTCCAAAATTTCCCGCTATAATGGTAATTAATACTCACTATTGTATTAATCAGTAGTTGATCCCCCAAAGGCAATATCTTAATCAGACTCTTGACATTAGTCTTATCATCTTTATACTGCAACACATAAGCATCACTGGATTCATTCCATCCATCAGGTAGTGATGGGTTCGTGGGAGTAGCTATAGGCTCACTTCGGACATCACCAGATTGAAAACCCTAACAGCAACAGACAACAGTAATGAAAACATACTGTAGATCAAAGACTATGGATTGGGCATCAGTAAATTTACTGAGTTCAAAAAATCCCCAATTTCTATTGTATACTAAATGAATTTAATTAATTTGGTATACAATAGGAATTGGGAATTTTTTGGAGCTAAAGGCCACTATACACCAGGCAATTCTATTGCTTGCAATCTGTGGTTACTTTGATGTTGTAAGCAATGTGTTGCCTAGAATAGAACAGGTTTCTATTCTAGGCAACAGTGTTGCCTGAAGATCAAAGTAACCACAGATTGCCTGGTGTATAGTGGCCTTAATGTTTATAAGTTACTGTTACTCAATGGAAAGACCGTTGGAAATTGGCAAATTTTGTTACCATACAAGATAATTTATTGGCGAGGAATTAATTTTGGCAGATTGGCATTCTGCGAAGAAGCACCAATAAATATAAACCAAAAAATAATATTATTACTTCGTCACCCAAAAATTTGCAATCAAAATCAGTTCAAACTTACACAGAGCATAACTATGCATCAGAATAATTATGCATATATGCAGTAAAATACACTTTGAGGTATGTTTAATATTACTATCTTTGGATAATTCATAATTTACATGTTCACTTGCTGACAGACAACTAAATCCCTCAGAAAGAAGACTAGCGTGTAGAGCAAGTACAATGAGATCATTGACCCTCTTCACATTCGATCCAGCCACCCCCTTCTCAAATATAGAGTCGATTGTCACCTCCTCTGTACTGGCGGCCATTTTCCAATTACTAGCAATTAGGCTCGCAGCCTCAACTCAAGCACGTGCACCCGGATGAAAGGTCGCGTGGGCGTGGTCTTTTTACCCGACGCCTTGCTGTGGTAACACTCACTCTCCTTCTGGGGAAACTTTTTTGAAAAGTCTTCCATCTTGTCTCTTCTCTATTGGACGCGCGACTAACTCTTTGAGGGGGAGGTTCTGACGCTGATGAGCAGAAATACTGGAGTGAGTGACCCGGGAGAGAGGAGAAAGAGAGATCGAGAGGAGAGAGGTGGGAATTTTGGAGGGGGGGGGGAGGAAGGTATGGTATCGTGGTGTAAACTGGAAGAGGAGTTATATCAATAGTATATTTAATTGATAATGTATCTTTGTGACTTATGTCCAGATTATGTCAAGATTATATGCATCCAAGTTCTTATGTTTTTGACATACGATTTCCAGAAAATACATGTACATGTACTATTACCCGTACATGTACATGTACATGCATGCCCTTAATTTTGCCGAGACTAAGTTTGACGGTACACATCTCAACAGTTATTGTTTGTTGCTGGTCCTCGCATGTTTCTCTCCGTCGGGCTGTATTGTAAATAATAATGTTGTCATTATTATTATCGTCCAATGTTTTGTGTTTATTTTCATCGTCAAAACATAATGCGTACTGCTTTAGCCATCAGGTCCATGTGTGTACACGTACGTGTCTCTCTGTCCTGGTGGTGTTGTACATGTAATAAAGAGAGAGGGAAGAGCTAATTAGGGGACAGTATGTACATGCATACTTGTAATGTAATACTTTCAATTTTGTGGTTTAGGGAGAGAGGGAGAGACTAAAGGTATGTTCATAGCTCATACATGTACTGTAGATGCGAGTGTTTTACAATGTAGTTTTGTGGTTTTGTTGTATCATATTTGATGCATAATGTATTAGTGTTTACACATTATGTGGCTCATATTTACATTTTCTTGAATATGATACTGATATCATGTATCCTAGCTTGATGTATGGCATCTACTATTTCAGTAATCTTTCATCTCAATACGCTTTAAACGTGTCATCTAAGCTTTAAATGTGTCCTTGTTATTCTTAATAAGATACATACCCTGTACATGTCTAACTGTCTATTGACTATGGGCAATGTCTTAGCAGTGTCTTGGTGCCAATTATATCAATGCTATTTTATGATATGGGCTACATGCCACTCCAATATACACACATAGTTATGTTCACACATTTCCTCAAGAGTTATGTCTATGTGTCTCATTTATTAATCATTTATTGTAACAACTAATTATTGCCTGCCTTTGCTGCCGATGAGAATAATTATTTTTATGGCTAGTGTGTCTCTTTGTCATTAACTGATGACTATCATGTACCTGTTTATTTAATAATGGAAGCAGTATTGTAGGTATGGTTGCTATTATCATTCATCCTTATAAGGCTGGACTCCCCCTTTCCCTCCTCCAGTTACATTATGGATTATGTGTTACATGTACGTTTAATGTGTGTATGTTAGTCGTGAGCCAAAGTAGACATCCTGCCTGCCCTGGGCAGTGTTATTATCTCATTGTCTCTCTATTTCTCTTTCTATTGTAACATTTATGTACTATTTCCTTTCTTGACTATAACCTCATCCTCTTTCTTTATGGTTTTCACTCACGCTACGTGAACTCTCTCTCTCTCTCTCTCTCTCTCTCTCTCTCTCTTTCCCTCTCCCTCTCTCTCCCTTAGTTTTTAAGCTACAGTAAATACATGTTATTCCATACATGTACATGTAGCACGCTTAGTTTAACTTGCAGATTATGATTGTAATCCTCTCTATTTCCTCTTTCTCTCTCTCTCTCAGACTTACTGCAGATTTGGTCAAACGTTTATGGAGTTTGTGAAGGCTAGCTGTGGAGACTGGTGCAGAGCTCAGCACGTTTACTAAACCTACCGGAACACAGCCGCTAACCGTTGTCCTGTTACCAAAGTGAAGAGTACGTACATACGCATTCCCTCCTCTGCATCTCTCCTGTTTCTCTCTCTCTCGCTGGTCTAATTTTGGCCACGCCCCCTCGTAGCCATCACCATAGCGATCGATTGCCATAGCGACCGATTGCTTTAATATTTCTTTTGAGTCACTTATTATTATTATTATTCATTAGAAGTCAATTAAGTCTTCGAGGTAATTAATTATTATTATTATTTTGTTGATCCTGTTATGGGAATTTAGTTTTATTATTTGTCATCATTATTTATTTATTGCCTATTATCTCGTCGACTTCACGAATTTAGTGTCAATTTTATGTTCTTTTTTTGTTAATTTTGTCAACGAAAAGGAACAAATACTTGCTAATAATATTAATCAGCTTCTTCTTCTGCACGAATTCGCTCCTCCTCCCCCCCTCTCTCTCTCTCGTTTCTTTTTTCAACCAGATTTTCAAATCACCATTAATAATTATTATCGATATTATTATTATTATTAATTATTATTATTGTTGTTAAATTTTTAATTTTAGCAAAGACCCCCCTCTTTAACTCCTTTTCTCTTTTACGTTTATACTTTCCGTTGCTTCTTCTTTTTTTTCTTTATTATTTTTGTCATTATTTTTGTAAAATGGCTGCCAGTAATCACGTCAGCGGAAAGCCCCACCGTAGCTTCACAGCCGGTAAGTGATTGGTTATGTGCTTGTTCTGTTACATTAGCTCCGCCCTCTTTTATATTTTAGGTGCTCCGTCTTTGATCGAGTACAAACAGCAAAAGTTTCTGATTATAAATAATCCGACTTCAGCCACCTTGCCAAACTTTATAAATGTAAGTATATATACATTAGGTATTAGGACTACAATTGTACATGTAGATGTAGATGTAGATGTAATATTGGTTTGTAACTGTTAATATTAGTGAGTTGCAAATTAGAATTAATATCAAATGACTAGCTAAAATCCCGCAATTGATATGCTTAAATGTACACTGTACATGTAATGTATATGCATGTTTCCTGTATTAATTTACACATGTACATGTATATGTATGATTATTTATGTAGTATTTTTTTCCTGTGTAATGTTATTATTATTGGTATTGTACACAAAACTCGACTAAAATTAATGGGATGGGGATGCTAAATAAACAAGCCTATTATTATTATTATTATTATCATTATTATTATTATTATTATTATTATTATTATTATTATTGTATTATCAATTGTAGGAATTGGAGAAGAACCAGGCAAAGATTGTTGTGAGATGCTGTGAACCATCTTATAGCAGCGAACCACTGAAGGCAAAGGGAATTGATGTCATTGTAAGTATACATGTACATGTATTTATGTGGATTCTTTTGAGCTCAAGTTCTGATGTTATGAGCACTTTTTAAAAACTAGCAAAATCTTGAAAAAAAAAGCATGGACTATAGCCCATGGTTTTTTCTGAAAAATGGCTCAGAAATCACCCCAAATTTTTATTACATTTTCTGATACATATTGATGTACTTATGCTGTGTAGAAAGTTTGAGCTGATTCTGAGCTCAAATTTTGAAGTTATGAACACTTTAAAAACTAGCAAAATCTTGAAAAAAGCACAAACTACATGTATATACATGTACATGTATAGCCCATTGTTTTTTCCAAAAAGTGGCTGTGAAATTACCCCACATACAACATTGTACATGCACATGTAATCTAGTTGCTGCAAGTGTGTAGATTATTGTGAATTCTCTCTCTCTCTCTCTCTCTCTCCCCCCTCTCCCCCTCTCCCCCTCTCCCCCCCCCTCTCTCTCTCTCCCTCTCTCTCTCTCAGGATCTCCAGTTTGATGATGGTGGTTCTCCTCCGGAAGACATCATAAGGCAGTGGCTAGTAATAGTAAAAGACACTTTTGAGAAGTCACCAAACTGCTCACTAGCTGTTCACTGTGTAGCTGGACTGGGAAGGTAACAAGATTGTAATAAAACGTACCATTTAAATAATTACTATTCTGTCTATAGAGCTCCAGTTTTAGTAGCCATTGCTCTCATTGAGAAAGGAATGAAGTATCACGAAGCAGTGGATTTCATTAGAAAGTAAGTTTCTCAATACTTTATAATGCTTTTAAAATGCGATATGTATATTACCAAGCATGTGTTAATAATCAATTATTTTTATTGGAAAGTATTCAAATGCTACGTGGCATTCCATTTAAATTATTTTTTAACTTACATGTATAGATTCTGTATAATGCTGTACCTTTTTCACTTCTTTCCTCTTTTTCTTTCTTAGCAAAAGAAGGGGAGCAATAAATAAGAGGCAACTTGACTTTCTTGAGAACTACAAGTCGAAGGACGGAAAGTGTCGCATCATGTGACCTCTCCTGTTAGTCATGTGATCTCTCCTGTTAGTCATGTGCCTCATCGTGATCTATTCTGAGATCACTGCTCTCATTACCAATGGAAATGCATTATTATTATTATTATTATTATTATTATTATTATTATATCAAGAGTACTGTCAATGTATTCTTATTATTATTATTATTAATTATTATTTATTTATTGCTAACAGAGAAATGTCTTAATATTTTGTGTAGCTGTCATAAAACAACATCAATGATACTATTATATTATCATTAATTATTATTTAATAGTGTAATAATAATAATTGTTATTTATTCATTATAATAAAATGTTATAGAGACAGCTATAGTCCAATGCAGCTTCGAAGCCTAATAAGCAGCATTAAAATGTCAATTCAACTACCTTAAGCCTACTATTATTTGCGTCTAATAATTTTAGCGAAATCAGCAAAAGTCATGTTTAGCGTTACTAATTTTAGCGTTTTTAACCAAATTAACTATAAATAATAACCATTGTAATGAATAATAATTATTTTGGCGTCTATTTAATTTAGCGGTTTAAAGCTCTCGCTAATATAGCTAAATTTAGTAGACGCTAAAAATAGTAGGCTTAAGGTATACAATTTTGGCTTTTAGGAATGTTGACTGAAAACCAGCCATCTACTCTGAAAATATTCGGCTAAGCCTTTAGCATTGTGTTTGTAGCTTTGTAAATGCACCTTGACTTGCCATGGCTGAAAAAGAATAAAATTTTTAAAGATTAAAATTTTATTGTACTTGATCTTAAAAATTTGTAGCTAGCAAAATTTTGGCAACACTAGAGTACATGATTTAATACCCAAACTGGATTTTTATAAGTTTAAAACAGAAGATAATATGTAAAGCAATAATAATGATAATGACAAAAAGTTTAAGTTCCATTTCATTATTCGTATTTCACACAAATGGTGGTAGTGTCAGTGTAGAGGTCCATAGACTCCTTCACTCCCTCTCTCCCTACGCCAGAGAACTTGCAGCCTCCAAACGGAAGACACAAGTGACGAACCATCCAACAATTAACCCACACTGTACCAACCTATGGAGCAGAGTCAATAAGACATATCAATCAATGGATGTACAGTGGAACTTCTGAATAAAGAAACTTTTTTGAGACGGCAATTTTTTCTCATTACATGGAAGTTTTTATTAAAGAGAAGTTTTATTTTAATTGTTAGGGAATGAAGTTGGTGCATTAAATATATTTCAATGAATAGAGGTTTTTGTTTAAAAAAGTTTCATTATTAAGAGGTTCCATTGTATGTGTCATTTATTTTAAAGTGAATATACTTGTAGTTGTGGAGCAACACGATGTGTCGTACGAACGTTTTCAGTCCAAATTGAAGCACAGAGCCCGTAATCTACAGAATTGGCTCTCTCTATTACCTGGCGGTGACAATTGGGCATTAATTGGAAGTGCTATATATGTGCGTATAATAATGTAATCACCTCTTCTTCAGTTTTGAAAGGGACAATGCAAACGACTGGACCAAATATCTCTTCAGTCATGAGTCTGCTCGTATCAGGGACGTTGGTGATGACAGTGGGACGTAAGAAGTAGCCCTGTACGTGTGAAGGAATATGCATAGGAAAATGGTTCACAACTACTCGTTACATTTTTGTTCTTTTCTGGTAGGTCTAGTGGCTCCAGTCCAGTGTTAATAGTACATCCTTCAGCTTTAGCCAGATCAATGTAAGATTGTACCTGTAACATATACCCTACTATAATAATTATGAACTCTTGCATGTACATGTACATAAATGCATACATGATACATAACAATTGCATTAATTCAAATTCCAATATTGTACAGTGTACATTACAAGTCCCAGTGTTTGGGTACATTAGTTTCATATTTTACTTTTGCTAAATGTTCTTTGCTTATTAGCGCCCCCAACATGTTATTAGAATCTGTAGGATCGCCAACTTTAATGCTCCTAAAAAAGAAATAAGAATAATCATTATTCCTCTTTTTCTCCTCACTTTGCTTTCTCGACGAATCTCTTCACAAACTCATCAAATATTGGTTCTTGTACAAATATGCGCGAAGTGGTCAGACAGACTTCTCCTTGGTTGATGAAACTCGAGCGCATCATCACAGGAAGACACTTCTCAAGGTCAACGTCAGCAAAAACAATACCAGCATTCTTACCACCCAGCTATAAGGAGGGAGACAAATACATGGTAATAATAGAGCATACTGTAGAAGTGGAATATTTTACTGCCTTTATTATTTAATTTTTAAATTTTACATGTTTTTAGTTTTACGGTTTACACGTGAGCTAGCTACTATAAATTAATACGACTAACAAAAATTTACTGGTTTTTAATGTTACTTTTTTCTGTTATTGTAAAATTAAAGTCACCTTAAAATATCCCACTTTTATGGTATTTTGTAAAGCACAAATTATTAAGCTTGCTTATTTATTATAAGGATTATAATATTTACTTCAAGAGAGAGTTTCTTGACGTAAGGTGCAGTGAGTGCTTGTATCCTCTTCCCCACTGCAGTGCTACCAGTAAATGAAATGACAGGAACATTAGGATTAGTGACAATAGCTTCACCAGCTTTAGGCCCAGTACCAAATACAATATTACAGACACCAGCTGGGAGGCCTGAGGAGATAATAAAGTTAAGATAAAAAAGACACGCATTTAAATAAACACTTTAAAGTGCAAATGAACTTTTGAAAACAAACTTAATAGAAAGAAAGGAGAGAGAGAGAGAGAGAGAGAGAGAGAGAGGGGGGGGGAATTTCCCAGTATTATATAATACACACCAACTTCATTCATGACTTTAGCAAGCATATAAGCAGTCATAGACGTCATTTCGCTTGGTTTGCATACAACAGTACAGCCGGCTGCCAGTGCTGGAGCTAGCTTAAACGTCAATAAATAAAGAGGGAGATTCCAAGGTGATATTAACCCTGCCACACCCACAGGCCGCTGACAAGTGTAATTAGTACAATCAACCTCAGGCATAGCTAGTGAACTATAATTGTAATAATTAGTAATTGCAATTATAAATATTATAACTTACATTCCAGTTTGATGCATGATTCCGCTTGCAAATGCTCTCATATTGTAACATACACGTGGTATGTCGACTGCTTTGGCGAGCCAGACTGGCTTTCCTTGGTCTCTTGACTCTGCTTCTGCGAATTCATCCAATCTTGATTCAACAACATCAGCTATTGCATTCATCAAGCGAGCTCTTTCTTTACCAGGAGTCTTTGACCAGCTGAAATTAAATATCTCTAACTTTAACTCTAGAGCTATGAATTTTCATGGCCGAGAGTTTATTGCTAATTTTGAGAAAATTCATCCCTTTTGCTGGTCGATCAAGTCATGATGAGCATTTGCAGAAATAAAACCCACAAAAAGACTTTTTCTGGCTATTTGGGAAAACTTTTCGACCATGGAAACTTCTAGTTACATACATAAGGCAGAATTATCAAAATACTATTGCAAAATCTAAGCCTAATAAGGCTAATCATACTTAGAGGCTTTTATCACTTCATAATAATAATTGTGCAGATACAAATAACTTAACAACAATGTACAAAGCATGAAATATCACATAAATCTAGTTCTAATACTATTAAATTATTATTATTATCAAGAGAGAGTGTCTATTCTTGCTACTATGCTACCTAAAGAGTGCTTTCACAGTCCTGATTAGTACTTCAATTATTACAATTAACACTTTACAAGCTACTCGAAATCATAAATGCACTATTGTTCTTACGTTATGAAAGCTTTCCTTGCTGCTTCTACAGCTTTCTGTACCTCCTCGGCTCCGCTGTCTGGTATATTAAGATAATGTTCTCCAGTGGACGGGTCATAGCTCTTTATGTAGCTGCCTGTAGCTAGAAACTGACCATCTATGAAGTTCTCCAGCTTTGGAAGACCAGCCATATTGCCGTTTATGAGTTGGGCGGGGCTACTTATGCGAAGTTATTAATGATTGCGTCATATGACGTTGCTAGCTTACCGGGCTTTGGCGGTCTTTGTAGTACTTGTTGACTCAATCACTTAAAATCAGAAATTACACAACAATAAAATATTAGTAAAAAAATCAATTTAAAAACAATAATTAATAAAATTATGATCTATCAATCAACAAATTAATTATCTCTCTCTGTACCAATGCTATCCACGAGCTGGATCTTTAAAACACAACCTTCAGGCAAAAAATGATATTGGGTGTCTAGGGTCTCCATTTTCATAATTAATTTTTGATTTTGAAATTGAAAATGAAATCAGAAACGGAGCATCTGCGCATGCGCAGTACAAATGGCTGGATTTAAAAAAAATTTGGAGCGCCCCCGGAGATAATAATATTCATATCATTACTTGATTAGTGGGTGTGGTTTTACACTTGGACACCAATTGGATTGTAAACTTTTTTGGACTTTTACAAGAAGTCAAGGAAAAATTCAGTCGAAAAAGGAGCTAGTAATGGCTAAAAAGAAACAAGAAATTTTAGATTTATCTAGTAAGATATTAAAAATGGCCTCCTGCATGTATTTTTAAAATAATCAATATTTCTTCAGACAAGGGTCTTAAGTCTATTTCACGTTATACAAGTGGAAACCAGAAAAGGGACCACGTACTTAAACTGATACTAGATGATAATCAATTGTCGTCCCTTGAGGGAGTCGAATCGTTTGATAAACTGATTCAGGTGACAATAAAAATTAATTGAAAAAATTATTAATAATGATAATTATTATTATCATTACTAAAATTACTATCATTATTTTTGTCATTATTTTTGTTATTAACTGATTAATAATTTTATTGCCCATGTGCGCATTTTTTAAGATTGGTGTAGCCATATTTTTAAAAAGCTTGGGGGGTATTAGATTAAGATTTTAGCATGGGGTCTAATATTGCTAGAAATTTCCTCCTGGGGGCGACAAAAATCAATTCATTATTTTGCTGTAATTTCCTTGCTTCTTGTAGCTATTGTGTAGGCGGAATAGACTCTTTGATGTCAGTGGAGTCCCTCGTAAAATAGTAATGATCAATTTTCAGAATAATAGCATTGTCAATTTGCATGGTGAGTTAGTCATGATTTAATATATTTCCTTAAAAGGTTTTAATTTGTTATTGATTTTTGATTGAGTTATGCACGGTATTTAATTTAGAAAAAAAAGATATTTTTTATTGCAAATACTAGCTGTGCAGAAAGTTTGAGCCAATACAAGGATTGAGCATTAAAAACTTGCAAATTTTGAGCCAACATTTGAATGTGTGTCTTATTTTTTGTCTTATTTTTTACTAGTAACAGACTTTCATAATTATTATGTCTTTGTTCTTTAAAAATAAATTAAATAAAAAATTAAAATAAAATAATATATTATTAAAAACAATAAAATTAATCTTGTTTGTTTTAATAAACAATAATAATACTTTTTTTAGGTTTCCATGGTCTTGTATCGCTTCAGTGGCTTTGTTTAGCTGGAAACAGCATTAAGGTTCTCTTTCCCTCTCCCTCCCTCTCCCCTCCCCCTCCCCCCTTTCTCTTCATCTTTCTTTCATTTCACAGGATGCTAATGTCTTAAATTCCTGTACTTCTCTCACTCATATTGATCTTTCTGATAACTTGTACGTGTATCATTCATTACTCATGCAATAGCTATAAGTTATTTTATTTTTTTAGCATCAAAAAACTACCCGTGTTAACTAACCTTACCTCACTAAAGGTGAGTATCAATAGTTATTATTAATATCTATAAAGTATTATTATTATTTTATGTTAGACTTTGCTTCTCCATGGCAATGGGTTAAAATCACTTGCTAAGTGAGTTTATTGATGTTATTATTCCTATACTCTTTCAACAAGTACATGTACATGTATGCGTGTACCTATACCATACTACAGCTGGTAATTTTGGAGGGTGAAATCTGCTGTATCAACTGTCATTTACCATATCAAAACCAGGCATTTAAACATACAATGTAGATATTAGAGTAAAATATCTATGTTTTAAACCATTATGTGCATGCTCCAAAAACTGCAAAAATTTTACCCCTCTAAAATTACAAACACTCTTTTTATAGAACACGTGTATCTCTCCCTTCTTTGTCATTACACACATTGACACTGGCTGAGAATGGGATAGTTGATCTTAATGAAGTAAGTAATGTTCTTTATCCTCTGTCAGCTACCCCTCATATATACCACTTACCATGAAATTTATGTGACAAAAAAAATTTGCGAATTTTGTGATTTTTTTCTCCGGCCGCATAAATTAAAATCGTGGAATTTTGTAGCTCCATTGCCACGTGGTGCAGTTTTCGAGCTATTTGTAAAAATTTTATTTTGTGAAATTTTAGAAATGCAGGATTCTCGAAAATTTTTTGTCGCATAAATTTCATGGTATACGGTAGTGTCACTCATTGCTTATGCTGTTCTTATATACTCGGGTGTAGTTTGTTGCTCTTCAGTGTCTTAAGTCATTGGAGCAGTTGTCTGTGATGGGTAATGCATCAACTATTGATGCATCAGTTAAAAAGTGAGTTTTGTGTCAAACTGTGTCCATACACATGTACATGTACATCACATACACAGAATGTAGCAGAAATGGCCAGGAATGACATTTTCACTGCAACGTATCTCAGGGAGAGTTTGAATGGTTTTTTGAGCTCTCACTTTATTAAAAATGCTACTTCCTAGTTGTTTATCTTTATATGTGATCTCTCTCTCTCTCTCCTTTTCTAGTTTTGATTTTGCTTGTCGTTGTTTCATTCTCTACTGGTCTCCTCAACTGGATGTACTTGATGGATCTCCTATCACTGAGAAAGAAAGGTGTGGAGAATATGATGAGAGTATAAGTTGCAGGGTTTCCTCTGGCATAGTGCTCAGAATGTTGTCAGTATATAGATTTTTTATGGATTAAAGTAGCTCCAAATTTTGACAAAACGCCCTGTACTATAGTACAGGGTGTTTAGGGTATTTCGTCAAAAATTGCTATGAGAGAATTCTTCATTTTTATAATTTTTTTCTGATGCATGTACATGTTTTTATGTTGTGTAGAGAGTTTGAGCTGATTCCAATCAAATTCAGATTTTTTATGATTTTTTAAAGTTTCTAAAAATTAGGCCAATGACCCTGTATTATAGTACAGAGTTGTTGGTGAAATTTTGCCGCAAATGAAAATTAGAGAATTTTCCATTTTTATAATTTTTACTGATACATGTACATGTTCTTAAGTGTAAAAACTTTGAGCTGATTCTGATCAAAATTAGATTTTTTATGAATTTTTAAAGTTGCTCCAAAAGCTATCTACCATTGTAGTGCTTGTCATCTCATGAAGCATAGCTCACTTAGGAAAACCCTGACATGTTAAAACATACATTTAGACTATACATGTATATATAGCCCATAATTTCTTGTCTCTAATCATTAATCAATTGACATTCTTGTAGGTTTACATCGTGGACTTTGTTCTTAGACTACACTCACTATCCCTTTTCCACTGGCCAGCACAAAGAGCTCATGGAATATTTAGTGAGTCTTAGGTCTTTATAGTGTATTATTTTAATTCTATTTTTGTACTTGCTTAATCTTTCCCACCTCTATTTTTAATGCTTTCTCTCTCTCTCTCTCCCTTCCACCTCTCTCTCTTTCTCCGGCCCTTACAGTCTAACAAATGCAGCAAGTCTTTAAGCCCAGGCTTACCTCTACCCATCAATAATGAGAACCTTCCTCCTCCAAACCAAGAGTCCTTTCAAGACACTCCATTAAACCAGACCCCCATAGACTCTTTACTATCATCCGTTGGTAGCATGAATGTGGTGGATACCCTGAAAGCCTTGCAATATGTTCAAGACATGATCGATAGCGAAGAGAAGCTTCTAGAGAAATCCCAACCGGCTACTTTTCGTTCTCCTCTGAGTTCGAAATCTCCTCTTACTCTTTCACAGTCTCACTCTCTTCCTTCCCAGCCCTCCTCCGTTCAGTCATCACTCCAGTCATCTCTACCTTCCTCCCAATCCACACTTGTTCCCCCTCACTCTGTAATATCATATTCTCCTCCTCCTTCTGCTCTCTCTTCAATTTCTTCTTTTCATGTGCAGTCTTTGTTATCTTCTACTCAATCGTCAGTTCCAGTTACATCGGTTCATCAACCTTCATCACTTCCGCCCACATCCCTCCCTCCTTCCTCTCTTGTCGTATTATATGAGGGTCAGTTTATGCCCCCCATATATATGCATGTACAGTTAGTGTAAGACAAAGTGCATTATATACTCTAGCCCTGTGTGTTTGATTTTAGTTCAGCAAAATCCACAAGTCTGTGATTTTTGTGAACTCATTTTTTAAAGAAATCGACTCACAAAGACTTGCTAACTGTATTATTTGTGATTAACTGGTTAAAATATTTAAATTGTGATGTCTATTTCTGCTTTATATTGAGACACAGACTATAAGCTTGTTACATTTTTTGATGTAATTGAGACTTGATTTTCATTCCAAACGACCACAAGGTCAACTGCCTTACTATATATACTATACTGCAGTCCAAATCATGAAACTCTTAGACCATGAAATCCAATTTCCTGTAATACGGGATATTTTCCTCCTAATGCTGTCTAGTATGCAGACTCTTAATGAATGATCTATGGCTAATGACACAGATCTATAGTAGCTATATAATGTACTAGCTGTTACATCTTGTTTATGATGATGTATCATTCAGAGCATGTTGCAGGCATGCAGAGAGATCATGATACCATTTATTAACATACTACACTCCCCATTGTATACATAATGTCATAGTGTATTGTAAATATGTGAACCGTTTGAACTTTTAATCCTATTAGGACGTGTTACTTATGATGATGTAACATGTAGTAGGCAAGTGGTCTCTCT
>NW_003546417.1:158801-161243 GCF_000090795.2 Amphimedon queenslandica | reverse complement strand
CTCTCTCTCTCTCTCCCTCTCCCTCTCTTTCTCTCCCTCTCTCTCTCTCTCTCTTTCTCCCCCTTTCCCTCTCTCTCTCCCCCTCTCCCTCTCTCTCTCTCCTTCCCTCTCTCTCTTTCTCTCTCTCTCTCCCTCTCTCTCTCTCTCTCTCTCTTTCTCCCCCTTTCCCTCTCTCTCTCCCCCTCTCCCTCTCTCTCTCTCCTTCCCTCTCTCTCTTTCTCTCTCTCTTTCTCTCTCTCTTTCTCTCTCTCTCTCCCTCTCTTTCTCTCTCTCTCTGTTTCTTGTGTGTTGTTGGTGTGAATTAATTTTTTATTACTACAAAGTATGAACTAAGATAGGAAGTGTCCTAGACTACTCGTGATTGGTCCCTAATGGTAAATGCCTCCTCTCTCCTACACTGTTAACATCAGCCTATTCATGCCACAGACCAACTGTCAGTCTGTGACTCATTGTCCAACACGTTTTTAATCTCTCACACTTTGTATGTGTATCACTACAGTGTCTCTCAATGCCTCTGTGTGTGTGTGTGTACTTGTTATGGTGCTTTTGATGGTAAATTGGTGCACAATTGTCCCAATATATTTGCTCTTCTAGATTATTAAAACTCTGTTACTTATTCTCTCTCTCTCTTCCCTCTCTCTCTCTCTCTCTCTCTCTCTCTCTCCCCCTCTCTCTCTCTCCCCCTCTCTCTCTCTCCTTGTGTTATCATTGATTATTTATTGCTTACTGTAGCTATTACTTATTACATTATCAATGAAGCAAGCAGCATCATGCGACACTCATAATGATATTAAATAGAATTACAGCACACGTACATTATGATAAGTACATGACTTCAGCACTAGAGTGTACTCTGTATATGTACATCATCATGACTTCACAAGTCATTAACTGTCATTTTATTTACAATAAGAGAGAGAGAGAGAGAGGAGAGAGAGTAACTGATCCACTGTTTAGAAGTGCAGCTGTACTAATATTCAATTTTTATCATCAATTCATTTGGGCTACAATTATCGCTTTCATTGTTGCCCTGGCTGGCACTTGAAGTGATAAAACTAGCATAATGCATTTACTGATATCAGTGCATGCACTACCTGTGATCTTGTCCTCTTGATCCACATGTTTTATCCTATAGTGAAGCCTTTATAACAAGGACACCTTTGTATCATCTTCAATGTCCTAATTAGTATAAATGATGTACTTATAAATGTATTGAAGACTGGGCACTGTATTTTATTTTGATGTACATGTACATGTATTTATTATCACTTCTACTGTTAGTGTTTGTGTGAGTTCATTGTCACTTTTATTTGTCTGTAGGAGATAAAGAGACAAGCCCCACACCTTGCTATTATCCATCAAAGGTAGAGCAATACAGTATACTTGTTATTCAGATCTTTGTACATGCATGTATGTGTACATGTACACATACATTGTATGTACATGTATTTTTATGCTCACTCCTTTATAGCTGATACTGTCTTCTCCTTCTCTTTTTTGTCTCTCTGCCTCTCTCTTGATCTTTTTTCTCCCTCTCTCTTTCTCTCTCTCTCTCTCTCTTCTCTCCTTTTCCCCCCTCCCCCCTCTCTCCCTCCCCCCCTCTCTCTCTCCTCTCTCTTTTTTCCCCTCCCCCTCTCTCTTTTACTTTTTAGATAGAAGCTCCCCCAAATGGTAAGTCCTTACATGTACATGTACATGTTTACATGTACATGTACATGTGTTGGAGTGCTGGGTGTGTGTGTGTCTGTTTATACAATACCCTAAGTGTTTGTGTGTATTCATTACACTATCATATTATCATCATCACTTATTTATTGTATTTATTTCACATGCGTCATATTACATGTATATTTTTCTTTTGTTATTTTCATTACCGACAGAATTTATTGCTCATCCTTCATCCCCCACTTCAATGTCTTTAACGTTCAAGTGTGCTCCTCCTTCTCCTCAAAATAAGAACTTTAGTTTTTATCTCGACCCGAGGGAGTTGAAAGCCATTGTTACGGTCCAGTCTCTCGTTAGAGGATTTCTTTGCAGGAAAAGGAATGTTATTGAAAAGATAAGGGCAGCCATTTTAATACAGTCCACTTGGTAGGGGATAGAGAGAGAGTGTGTGAGAGCTTTCACCTATTATTATTATTATTATTATTTTTATTATTATTATTATAACAAAATCAGACACAATGCAGAAGACAAAAGAGAGACAAAAAGGGAAAGCCCATAGAGAAAAGAAAATCAGGGACAAAACAACAAACAGGAAAAAAAAAACCAAAAACAAAACGCAACAAAATAAAAACAAAACGTCCTACAGTTGACCATGCACCTCAGGAGACAAGATGTTTATTATTATTATTATTATTATTATTATTATTATAACCAATAAGAGACAAGGGGTGAACAATAGCACAGAAAGAAAAAGGGAGTAGCCCTTAGAGAATTAGA
>NW_003546417.1:118801-153801 GCF_000090795.2 Amphimedon queenslandica | reverse complement strand
ATTAGATCTGCCTGCCTCATTATTATTGTATTGTTTTTGTCCATTCATATGTCCTAGAGTTTAATGAGCCCTCTATTCTAACTCTTATAAACACCTTTTATCGTATAATGCCAGTATATTACTGCCTCCTTCTATCTATTAGCCTTTCTATAATCATTACAGACCTAGAGGGAGTTTAGGAGACCTTTTTTGATCCCCCAAAACTTTGAAAAGATGTAACAATGATTATTACATGTGGGTGCACTGTACAACATATGCAGGCTTTATTTCATATTCCTGAAAGTACTCAGGAATGATTGAGAGATAGAGCCATCAAGAGTACATATGCTCTTCCTAATGTTATATACTCCTTGCAATGTAATGTGTACTCATCCTTATCAATGTGTGTGTGTGTGTGTAGCCTTGCTAGCCAGACCATTCCCCAGCCTATAGGCATTGGACCCAATGACTGTAGGCTAGGGAATGGTCTGTGTAGCGAGACTAGTGTGTTTGTGTGTGTGTGTGTGTGTGTGTGATGTCATTGTGAAGAGGAAACTGAAATGATAGCAAAGAAGGAAACTTTGGCATGGCTTCCGCCTCTCATTTAGTGTACACACACACACACACACACACACACACACTCAAGGAAGGAGTTCAAGATTATGTGTGTTTGTTTTTGCTGTAGGACAGCTCTGGTAAAAACAAGGCCTATATTGAAGGATTAGAGACAACAGAGACTTATAAGTAATGAACACACACACTTGCGCATACTTATTCTGTGAATCAGCTTCATTGTTTGAGGCTACAGTTTACACATATGTACTTTTATTTACATTCATGTACCAATTATACTTTATTAGACCATACTCTTTTGTTTGATGATTTCTTGTTTATAAGCACAGACTGTATGTTATCCCTTTCTTTCCTCCCTCCCCATTCTCCTCCCTCTCTCTCCCCCTCTCTCTCCCTCTCTCTCTCCCCCTCTCTCTCCCCCCCTCTCTCCCTCTCTCTCTCCCCTCTCTCTCTCCCTCTCTCTCTCCCCCCCTCTCTCTCCCTCCCTCTCTCTCCCTCCCTCTCTCTCACCCCTCTCTCTCTCCCCCCTCTCTCTCTCCTCTCTCTCCTGCTTTATAGAATAACAGTTCGATGTGCTTATGAAGGAGACTTAGAATCAATAGATAGCAATCCAGTCTTTGCCATTTACTCTCACTCTCCCTCCTTCTCAAATGATGATGTGCCAGAGTCTGAGGGGCAATGGGCCATTGATGAGCTCCACACTCATACAGCAATGAAAGGAAGGAGAAAAGCAATTGTGGTCATCAAGAGCAAAGAGAACCAGCTAATAAGTGATAATTTGGATATTGTCACACGTTTCCAGGACTCCCCACACGACACTGATGATAATGCTAGCATAAGACAGGAAGGAGAATGCAGGGAGTCGACACCAGTTGCTCTAAAGAGTGATGAGAATCAGGACAGGACTGTGACACAGAAGCCTATGCAAGCGCTACAACCTGATAATGAAACCGCTTTAGAGTCTTGTAAAGATAATAAAGAAGATAATAAGGAAGGTGATACGAATACTTATGCATCAAAGGAAGGCGATATGCCAGAACTAGAGTCCACTCTTTCTCAAGATGCATTAGCTAGTAGTAAAAGTACTGATGCTAGTAGCACTGTGGCACAAGAGTCAGAAGGCCACACATCAAACAGTGAGAGTACTGAAACTAATGAATCAACAGATGAGTAATACTGAAACTGTTATTACATAAACTTTAGGCAGCAAAAGACAATTATATTTAAACTTTAATCTCTTATTATTAATTAATGAGGCACTGTATTCAACTCAAAGTTAGTCATTAATCAAGTGTCAGTGGATGTACTGCAGCAACTGTTAACGTAATGGTTGAAATTGAATTTTTTTTCAAAAAAAACATCACAACATAACTCAAACAAAATTAGATTAATGGTCAAGGAAAAATCAGCAAAAATAAATATTGAATAATAATAATAATAATACTAACTCTACGTGATACACACTAACTAACAATAATGGCAAAATAATAAGCAGCTTTTAGTAATGAGTCACAACAAAATAAAATAGGCAAACACCTGTATAGGTCGATGCTATGTTAGCAATAGTTCATGTATGAGATATAGTCAGAATGTAAATACGTCAATGAGTCTCTGATCTTGTACTTGGGGGGTCTGGTGAGTAATAGTCTTTAGAATGAACTTGTCGTAATATTAAACGTCAAATCGTCACTGCAAAAAATATGCAAAGTTTTTTTAAAGTCGTCTCTCATGGAAAGAGACAGCTCCGGCCAGTTTCCAGTTGTGGAGGTCTGGGGGAGAGTATTCGTTAATTAACAAAAAGAGTAACGTCTTGTCCCAGAAGTTGGGAGCGTCGTCTAAAGTCTTTGGTTTGTAGGTTTTGTGCCGTAAGAAAGAGAGAGAGGAAGAGTGAAGGAAAGCAAGTTGTCGGTTTATTATTATTTGAGTCTCTGAGCTTGTGTCTTGAATTTAATTTTGTGTGTGTCTTCAATATTTGTGTGTGGGCGTGGCACCGCCTTTCCCTCGGGTTTGTCGCAATGATACACATGTACGCGTGTATAATCGTTCGGGATTAGTCCAGAGGTTGTTCTCTGTGTAGTAGATGAGGGGGGAAGGAGGTGGTGGATGGTAATGGTCGTATGTTCCACGCCTGTAGAGTGACATTTTGGAGCGGAGTCCTCCTGTCTAGTCATAAAGTCTGTCAAAAAAAGAGCATGTACCACGTTACAAGTATACATACATGCAGTTTTGTTTACACCTAGTCAATTGTTTCGATCGGTGTCTAAATAAAGTCCTGTCTATTAGTCGTTGGGTCTTAAAAGTCAAGGGGTTTAGTCATCGTCGGTAGGGTCTGCCCAGGGGCGGAATGGCTGCTTGGTAGCTGAAGGTGAGGAAGAGGTTGAACTGCAAAATTTCTTAGTTGGCGAAATAGGGGTGGCCTGGACGGACCCCTCAATCTTGGCAAGGGATATGATGGGTGGGTGGGCATTAGGAGTTGCAATATGTGCGGCACCGAAAACAGGGACAGTGGCAGTGGTGGGGGCAAAGGAGATGACCGGGGTCGGGAGAGCAAACGTTGTTGGCGGGGACAGGTTGCCGTCTGGTGAGGCTCTATGGGCTGGGATTGGAATAAAGGGCCCAGTAGCGTGCTGTATGGCAATACCAGCTGGAGGGAGAGTTGCTGGAGGAGACAGTTTGGGAAGACCCATCTGAGCACTGGCAGCTACTGCGGCATTGATGGCAAGCTCACGCTGAGTGAGGTAGTTCTCAAGGTGGTTGAGAACTCGGACTCTCATGGGGTCTTTCATGTCAAGGCCTTCAACGTTTGTCATGTAGCGGGCAACTTCGGCCACGCACTCACGGAATCCCATTACCCTGTAGTCAAGGAAAGCACGAGTGTTGGAATAGGCAGAGAGAGGGTCAGTGAATCCTATTAGGAGAGGAGAGAGATGATTTAAATTTATGAAACCATTAATCACTTTGGATGCCACACATTCCACAGTTTTATCACTAATAAACTAAGCACCATTAGCACCATGTACATGTATATAAGCATGTATACATTTTGACTATGAGGCTGGCAAGTCATACAAATGCAATGAGATCATTTAAACTCTTAAATACCAAAGCATATACATAACTACTATACACACACACACACACACACACTCTATTACATCCAGTGACATTCCTAATGTCATAACATCTGTTCACAATCCTTTAATAGGAGCTAATCTTACCTCTTGGGTCTCTGGTCTGGTGGAGGTGGCGAAGATGATCAACGGTCATCTGGAGTATCTCTGCCTTCTCAAGTTTGGCTGAGCCCTGCAAGATACAAATGAAAATATGTCAATTGTTATTACTACGCATTTCAAGAGTGCAAGAGAGAGGGAACACCTGTCTACTATAGGACCATCAAATAAGTGTCAACGTGTAGTCGTCTAATTGCATGCACTTCGAGTCATTAATTGTCAAATATTTGGTAATCATCGCTTACGTGCGACATAACAAGCTACAAGCAAAGCATCTGCGTGTGCGTGTGTGTGGATTATGAATAATTGCATAAGCAGCAAGAGCCATCAAGAGACAAGGAGATAACACAAGCAAGGCATAGGGAATGCGTGCGATAAGTAGACATGAACTAAAAATAGTAATTTAAGAGATATACGACACAACATCATCTGCCATAACAACTATAGTAGACACAAACACCGACAAGCTAGCCAGGTGACATTATTTACTAAAGACTGTGTGTGTGTGTGTGTCAATAATTATACTGGTATATACACTTTGTGCTGCATAATGTGTGGCAGTGGTAGTGCATGTGCTTAGTTTACTTTTGTGGGTCTGTTTGTGTGCGTTATCCTTATTATGTCCCATGGGAATCGACCCAGACTAGTGGCATATGCACAAATAAACAAAATGACCCATTGGAGCCACACTGACAAGAGGATTGGATGATAGAAAAGGGATTCTTTTTGGTATTTATAATTGCAACAACTACAGCACATGCCAGGGACTGATGATATGATAGGAATCTAAGACCACACAAAAGGTTGTATCCACACACACACACTCTTTCAATAAACTACCGCACAAAGTCACTCGTCAAAATAATACTGGCACCCTCTGTAACCCGATCCCTTATCCTCTTGTTTTGAGAATATGAGAGAGTGGGCGATACTCTCTCCCCTCCCTATGGCATACAATGACAACAGGTGGAAGAGATAGGGTGAGACTGGAGGCTGGACTGTGGGTAAAAGGCTGTTAGTAGTCATGGCAACAAAGAGCCGATCCCTCCCCAGACAACTGCACTGAAACCCTGCCGGTACACAAGCCACTTCCCATCTGTCCTTAACATCAAACAATCTCAAAGGGTGACAGTCAGAAACCACTTAAGGGCACATGCAACCAGACCAGACTGAGGGGCGCCTCTGGGCTCCTGTGTGAGCATGCACAATCCATACACATACTGACAACAAGGCATGGTTTTGGTAATTGGAAGACATGTATCAATAATTCATTTAGCTATTGTGCTATCTGGCAAACAACTGGTTTCATTGTGTCTTTTTCCCCTTTGATGCAAATGCAACTTTCCCTTTTAATACACGTATATACATATACCCTCTCAATACAAAGAAGATGTGCCCTCTTTCAATACAAAGTACCATACGTGCATACTATAAACTATGTGGTTTGTGATCTATAATACTAATTTTCTCACCTGTTTTTCAAATGCAGCAGGCACAAGTCGGCGTAGCTCCATAAGACAGTTGTTGATGCGATCACGACGTCTTTTCTCAATAATCTAATGAGGGAGGGAGGGAGAGGGAGGAAAATAAAGTCAAGGCTAGCAAATGTCACAGTTATTGCAAGAACACATAGCTGTGTGCATGACTGCGTGTCGATGTATGCATGAGTATGTAGGTGCTTCTGGCTCACCCCACGCCTCTTCTTTCTTGAAACAACTTGAGCGGTGTCGGGGCTAAAGAAAGACAGAGAAAGAGAACAAGTAACAAGATTGTTTTCAAAGGCACATCCATAGTTGCTACAAGTAGCGGCAATATGCAGTCAGAGGTGACGTTCACACTTCGAACTGTCGCCATGACTTGGAAAATGGTTTTACCTGGAACACTCTTCATATTCTTCGTTCATTTCAGTCTCTGAGTCACTAAGATGACGCTTCATCTTGATTTGCTGTTCAACGGAGTTGGTTTCTTCTTTTTAAAATTTAGTGGTCGGCGGCAGGAACCGTCTGTAGATTTTCTCAGGCGAGAAGGAAGGAGAGGTTAAAAGTAGAAAGGAAGGTAGTTAGGAGATACAGGATAACAAACAAAAGAGCTAAGAGGCAACGCAAAGAGCAAGAAAGAGCTGAAAGAGAAAGAGAGATAGGAGCAGAGAGGGGAAGGCACGAAGAGAAAATTGCTGCATTCGCTTTTTATAGCTCCAGCGGACCGTCGGTTCTGCAATCTGATTGGTCAGACTTGACGGCGTATATCTAATTACAGTACCATGAATAATTTAAAATTATTATCAAAATGGCAGAAAAGGACTCGGACTCTTTAACAGAAGAAAGAAAACAAGAAGAGCAGGAATGCATTCCCAATCTTTTTACTTTCTTTAAATTATGCAGCAAACTCAAGGTAGGTAAGCCTAGCCTAGAGTCTATAAACTTTGTATATTTATACTTTAACTATTATTAATAATTAGATCTATTATGATATTTAAAATGATTGAATTGAAGGTGAATTGATTTAATAATTAAAAAAATAATTTTATTAATAATGCGCTTCTGATAATATAGCATCCCAATTGCCAATGATAGTAGTTATTTATCCCCAGCCCCCCAGAGGGCCCCCTTGCATAGACAGGCCCGAATTGTTACATGTACATGAGGAGGAGTATATGGTTTGGTATAAAGCCCCGGAGACACAACTGGTTGCACGTCATTTGACATTGTTCTCACTCTATTCCTCCGTACACACGTACCTTGTTCCTAGACAAACCACTCAATCATTTTCTCACGAGCTTCGGTTGCCCTGGCGATACAGCTGGTCACTCTCTTTGTCGGTCTCTGAGATTAAAGACTTGTTAGTCTGTACCCTCTCATTCATGAGCACTATAGCAACCATGTGCCTTGTAACAATACAAGGTGTTCATCGTCAGGTTAAAGAATAGCCATACATATGTATCACCACACTCTGCCCATGAACATACCCACATGCATTTACCATAATACCATATAGCAAGAAATTTTGAAGGGAGTTAAATTTGGTGAATTGCTAAACTTTTGTGATTGGCGAATTTTAATTTGGCGAATTTGTGGCCATGTGCCATTGAGCATGCGTATAATGGCTCAAAATGACGGATTTTTATTTTGGCGAATGGCTATCAAAACGCCGAATTTGCCAAATTTAACTACCTCCAAAGTTCCTCCTATACGGTAGCAAGTAGGAATTGACTTTAGCTCTGTTTATTTTTATTCTAAACTACCATTTTGTACACTTAGCATTGAGGAGTGCGTTTTTTATTTAGAAAATGTTTGTTCCAAATGTTTGTTCCACACGGAATGAGAACTAAAAGACTGAGATTGTAAACTATAACCAGCTATGCGTCACGTCTCATTCACAGCAGTGTTTCTGTTTATTGTGTTTGTTTATGTGTGTTTTCTGACAAAGAAAATCTAATTTGAACCATGCAAATATTATATACATGTACATGTATATTCTTTTTATAAGTACAATACATGCATCATAATATCTGTATTTCCACCACACAAAGCATAGCAACCGTAATGTGCTCAATGGTGTCAGTTTCTCATTGATTATCAATAGAGGAAGGATTCATTCATTATATTCCCATTTTTGGCTATACTTAATGACTATAATCACGTATGGAATGTATCGCCCTAAATAGTGGCCCTGTAAGCATGTGATATTACGTCATGAGGAAATTTTTAGTCTTGTGATACCTGCTGGAGTTGCTGGGTACTGTTGCAATTGGTGAGACTGTTGTGCAAGTTCCTCATTCATCATGCATTATGTAATGAATGATATAGTATACATGATGCCCTTTAAATGATGCTCTCTCTCTCTCTTTCTCTTGTCACTCTGACACTATTCGCTATTGGTTTGATGATGCATCAGATATACATTGTGTATACATTATTTCATGAATTACCTCATCACATATTAATGCCTGTAATAGTGTCACTACTATAAATGGCAGTATCATCATTGTGTGTGTCCATGCCTATGCTGTTATTATTATTATTTTATTACTAAACGTGATGATGCAATTTGATGCCATGCCTGACCTAATACATGTATTAGCCAATAGCCTCTGGCTGATAGTACAGCCAGCCCGTATTTCCTCCAAAATTATTTTGAATTCTGTATGCATCACCAGGCACATCAAAACTTTGAACTACTCGGAATCGAAGGAAGAGACCTTCCATTCCAGGCAAAATATTGTCTCGTTTACTCCGATATAAAAAAGAATGCGTCACTAGCAAGTATGTCTATGTACGCTTTGTTGTTGTACCTCATGAAATGACTAATTTGGCATATTGACTGGAGAGGTGCTTTGATACTCATTCGTACACACACTCTGTTGTGTATGTTTGGTAATATATACAGGAAAACATAGCAGACACAACATAGACACAAGCACACACGCTGACACACTTATGTATCAACATACCAGAACTGGTAGACATACTTTTGAACTTTTCATTGATCTCTCCCTCCTCTCTCTCTCTCTCTCTCTCTCTCTCTCTCTTCTCTCTCTCTCTCTCTCCTTCTCCTCTCTCACTTTCTCTTTCTCTCCCTCTTTCTCTCCCTCTTTCTCTTGTACATTGTCTTCCTCTTAATACCTCCTTTTTTGTTTGAAGATATTAAAGTGTGAGATTGTGTGTGTAGCAGTCTTATTGATCAAAGGTGTTAAATTATATGTCATTACATAACGTTATGTGTGCCTCACTCCTAATGAAATGATTGGTGTTAGGATCCACTCCACAGCAAGCCAACCTGCAGCTGTTATAATGAACTGGCTTCCCTTTCATCCCTAGCTTACTGGCACCATCCTCCCTCCCTCCCTCCCTTCCTCTATTGTCATTCCTTTTGTCACTCCTTTGTTTGCTCTTTCACACTCTTTTATGTCCTTTTTCTCTTTTGTCTTTTCTTCCTCACTTGCCTTCTCTTTTCCTTTCTCTTTAATTCTCTCTCTCTGTCTCTGTCTCTTTTTCTCTCTGTCTTTCTGTCTCTCTTTCTCTTTCTTTCTCTTTTTGTTTTCTTTCCCTCAGCATTTAAAAAGGACCGGTTGGGTTAATCATAACGTCAAAGAGCCAGAGACAGTTGCGGGGCACATGTACAGAATGAGTCTAATGTCCTTCCTCTTCTCTAAAGACAACTCGATTGATTACAATAAGTGTGTCATTGTGCATGCACCTTATTGAATAATTTAATTACGTGCTGCAAATAATTGTATTTTTATTATTGGTTATGCATTGTGCAAATATTATTATTATTATTATTATTAATTGGATGTGTAGATGTGTTAAGATGTCACTGGTTCACGATCTAGCTGAGAGTATTGTTGGGGACTTGACTCCGTCTTGTAATGTCAGTAAAGAAGAGAAGCATCAGAGAGAGAAAGTATGATATCTGATCATCCTCTCTCTCTCCCCCCCTCTCTCTCTCTCCCCCCTCTCTCTCTCTCTCCCCCCCCCCCTCTCTCTCTCTCTTTTCAATCTTTTCTCAATCCTTCTTCTTTTCTGTCTTTTTCCCTCCCTCTCTTTCTTCCACCCATTCTTTTGTTTATGTTTGGGTTTGTGTTTTGGTGGGTATTCTACCTTGTGGGCCTCCAAAGTCCCAAAACGAGCAAGTAAAAACCCTCCCTGCCTCACGCAGTTGCCTACATAGCTATTCCAGTGTGGTGACTCAGTTCCTGAAATTTTTATGTCATCTCATTCATTTTCATAACCGCAGACCACTTTAATGTGGTCACAGTATAGACAATATAATTCAATAGTAGGGGAAGTATATGGAGAAGGGGGAGATACAGCTACTACAACATTGCATTTTATATTATCGGGCTTCCTCCTTGGCAACCAGGGATACAGGCCCACGTGCAGCTTGAACATGGTCTACATGTGTTTGCTGTGACATGTAAGCCATAGAAGTAGTTTTGTGTGTGTGCGTATGTTTGACTTACAGCTGTGCTTATAGTACAGCTGTGGTGGTGTGTGTACGGTACCTATAGTGTGTTTACATGTATGTACCTGTATTTTACTTTTATTAGGATGCTATGGTAAAGATTTCTGAGCTTGTTCCCAAAGAGGTAATGAATGATATGCTTATATGTATACGTGTGCCTTTCTAATCTTATTGACTGTATTCCATTGTTCCTAAAATGGTGTACAATGGCAAGCCCAAGAAGGCTTTTTTTACATATTGCATTACCACTTGTTTATCCATTGCTCCCAGTCATAGCAGAACTGTATATTGTCACGTACCAGACTTAACAAATGTTTAATAATGTTTTACATGATTGATTACGTAAGGGCCGACTTTTATTTATTATTATTATTATGTTTCAGGTTGGTCAGGAATTATACTCGCTCTGGACGGTAAGATTATGACTATCTTGTATCGTATTGTGTATCAGTTTAGCTCTTTTTGACTTCCTTTTTTCTTCTTCATAAGCAGCAAATATCTTATTTCAATTCATGCGGGCACGTTAAGCTAAGAGCTTCATGCTTCAGCTGTATGGGAGCCACTCACTATCTTATGCATGTAGATTTAGAACTATCGCAACTTGTGACATACTTCCATAAATTCACTCAACATACGAACATGTACATTAAACTTATAGAGCTTTGTGCTTCACTTCTATTGCAGTCAATTAGACATCATACATCACCACTCTATGTTATCTATGTGCATATAGAAGCTTTCAAGATGTGACTTACATCATGATGCATGTACATGTGTTCTGTAGAGCGTGCGCCATGTGTATAGTTGTTTGGATTTGGTGTAAATTTAATTTCTTTTAGGACTATGAAGAGTGTTTGTCACCAGAGGCAGTATTAGTTCATGATCTGGACAAGTTTGATATGATATTTCAGGCATATGAATACGAGACAGGAAAGAATAGAAAGAGAGAGAGAAAGAGGAGGGAGAGAGAGAGAGAGAAAGAGGAGGGAGAGAGAGAGAAAGAGAGAGGAGAGAGAGAAAGAGGAGGGAGAGAAAGAGAGAGAGAAAGAGGAGGGAGAGAGAGAGAGAGAGAGAGAAAGAGAGAGAGAGAGAAAGAGAGAGAGAGAGAGAGAGAGAGAGGAGGGAGAGAGAGAGAACCAGTGATAAGAGGAAGAGTTGGATTGTTTGTTTTTATTTTATTTTAGATCAAGGTAGAAAGGGTGAACTGCAGCAATTCTTTGATTCAACAAAAGGTATTCGTATTATTGCTTATCTTGTTAAATTTTGTAGCTCTTAATAATTTATTTTAAATTATCAATTAATCAATTTTTAATTAATTTAGATATTTTCAAAAGTTCAACTGTGCAGCTGTGGACTGCTCAATTATTAAAAATCCGCCAAGAGAGTGAGACCATAGAAAAAGAAAAATAATAATTACTGATATTCAATTTATTAATGATTTTGAGAAAAATTAATTATTAACTTTAAAACCCCGCCCACCACCTTAATGAGCCACGCCTACAAAATGGCGGCTGAATGGCAGTACCCAAAATTGAGGCGAGATGAGAGCGTCCGTGAAGAAAGAGCAGGTGGGGTAGTAGTCTCAGACCCTTACCGATGGCTGGAAGATCCCGACAGTGAAGAGACGAGGGAATTTGTGCGTGCCCAGAACGCCATTACTACCCCTTACCTTAAAGACTCTCCCGTGAGAGACAAATTCCACGAAAGGTAAATTGAGTAATGCTGTTTTTAGTATCATTTTAAAGATGAAGTGAGTTTTAAATTTTCGGTTTTGTGTGTTACAAATGTTGACCTAAAATCATATGGCTTTTCACCATAAATGACTTTGAAAGATTTCTTATGTACCTGTACATGTGGGACATGGTATTTTATTTTAAAATGGGTAGGTTAGAATTCTCCTTTTAATATATTTTTCTGATGCGTATACATGTACTTATGTTGCGTAGAAAGTTTGAGTTGATTCCGATCAAGTTTGGATTTTTAATGAATTTTTGAAGTTGCTCCGAAATCAGGCAAAAGTCCCTGTACTATAGTACAGGGACTTTGGCCAAAAATCATCAAAATTGGGTAGGAGAGAATTCTTAATTTTTATAATTTTTTCTAAGACATATACAAGTTTTTATGTTGCATAGAAAGTTTGAGCTGATTCAGATCAAGTTTGGATTTTTTACGAATTTTTAAAGTTGCTCTAAAATCGTGCAAAAGTCCCTGTACTATAGTACAGGGACTTTGGCCAAAAATCACCAAAATTGGGTAGGAGAGAATTCTTCATTTTTATAATTTTTTCTAATGCATATACAAGTTCTTATGTTGTGTAGAAAGTTTGAGCTGATTCTGATCAAGTTTGGATTTTTTACGAATTTTTAAAGTTGCTCTAAAATTGAGCAAAAGTCCCTGTACTATAGTACGGGGACTTTGCCCAAAAATCACTAAAATTGGGTAGGAGAGAATTCTTCAGTTTTATAATTTTTAAAAAGACATATACAGTTTTTATATTGCATAGAAAGTTTGAGCCGATTCCGATCAAGTTTGGATTTTTTACGAATTTTTTAAGTTTCTCCCAAAAGTTGGAGAGCCCACTCTGTTTAGCTCTTATTAGCTCACTTTGTGAGAATGAATCCCTCATATTACTTACATGCATTCATTAATTGATTTACATGTACACGTACATGTAATAGCTGACACGTGTAACTTGATCATGCGAGGACATGTGAGCCTTCTTTAGTGCTCTAATGCATGTACATGTACATGTACAAGTACATAATAGTAAATTGGATAGACAAAACGTATGCATGTGAAATATGTACTGTAATAAGATTAAAATGTAACAAATCATGTGCCAGACTATCTGTCATGCCTTGTGTACTGTACTTTACAGTTATTTCTTATCTGTACATTATAGGATGTCAGAGTTGCATAATTATCCAAAATATTCTTGCCCTTTTAAGCGAGGGAGCAGATACTTCTATTACTACAACACTGGACTACAGAATCAAAAGTCAGTCCATTGACATACAATGTATACACTAGCTGATAGATGAGTATAATTGTGATAATAATGATAATAATACAATTCATTCAGCTATTGTGCACATGCATTAATATGTATTATGATACTCTGGCAAGGAACTATTAAATACTTACTTTCTCTATCAATCTCTCTCTCTCTCTCTCCCCTCTTCCCTCTCTCAGTGTCCTCTATGTTCAAGAGACAATAGATGCTGATCCTGAGGTATTCATTGATCCTAATGATTGGTCCAAGGATGGTACAATCTCTCTTGGGCAATGCTCCTTCTCTGAGGATGGAGCATACTGTGCTTACACTGTCAGTGAGAGTGGGTCTGATTGGACAACAGTACGAGTAAGTACACCCCCAAAGAGAGAGAGAGAGAGAGAGAGAGAGAGAGAGAGAGAGGGAAAGAGAGAGAGAGAGGGAGAGAGGGAGAGAGAGGAAAGAAAAAAGAAAGAGATAAGAATGTATCATTTTTTAATCTTGATATGGAAGGAGGGTCAGCTGGTCAATATAGACCTGATGAGAGGTTAAGTAGGAAACCAGGAGGCATAGTAAAGGGAAGGATTAGAACCAGGGGAAAGAGAGAGATAAGAGAGAGAGGGGAGAGACAAAGAGAGTATTATGTAGACAGACTGGCAGACAGTGAATGAATACACATGAAAGACTGAGTCTCTAGTGGTTGCATTTGTACAGAAGGAGATGGAGAGTGTATAGAATAGGATCGACCACAGATAATAAAAGTGTTTTTTACAATAACCCAGGTTAAAGATGTGGCCAGCAAGGAGTTATTGAAGGATGAACTGAAGTGGGTCAAATTCTCAAGCATAGCATGGACTCATGATAACAAAGGCTTCTTTTATCAAGTGAGACACCACAGACTCACTTGTAAGCCAAGGAGAGGCTTCTATCATTATTATTGTCTATACATACACTTGTGTTGTGGGTTATTGTATTATTGTACATGTACATGTACATGTGCCCGTACAGTACTGTATATGCATGTACAGGTATTTGTGGTGCATGTATTGTGTACAGTGTATAGTTGTACTTCACACCTTTTGGTGACCAGAAACACCTTTTGGTTGCCAGCTCCGTATCTGTATTACATGCTTGAGTAAATCACTTCCCTGACCTCTAGACAGGCTCTTCCTTAGTCTGACCACTGCTAGTATAATGTAGTACGTCTATTGGACAATAAAATTCTCTCTTGGTATTGTCCGTCTCACTATGGCTGTGAAAATGTGCCCGCTCACGTATTAGATGTACATGTACATGTATGTTATATCATCAACATAATTTGATAGTACTATATCTTACATGTATATTAATGGAATTTTGGCTTTATTATTTAATTTGAGATGATTCGGCTATGCTATAAAACTCCGCATTAGCTATGTAGCCATGCAGAGTCTCGTTCTGTGGTATTAACCTACCTATTTCACAACTTGTACAAAAACTCCCCCTGCTAATAATTTTCTATCTGATCTCACCATAACTGACACGCATATACACACAAACACACATGATAGTAATAATAGTATTTGTTTTGTCGTTAGAATATAGTATATGGCTCCTTTTGCCGGTGGTGGGAATATTACTATTTTGTTATTCAATTATCAGTAACCACATGAAAGCTGTTGCTCTAGTCCTCCATTATTGGATAGTAGATTATGAGCAAGCATTGATGAATCAAGCCTTACGTAATCCTTCAACACAAACCTTTCAAAATGCACACACGTGTGTGTACCACTTATGGCTCCTGTCTATGCTTTCGGTATAAGAATCCCCAGCTGTAACATAGTACAACTATATCTAAGTCGTATGGTAACCACAATATATCCTTTATAACAATCTGTATAATACTTTATATATGTACAGTCACTAGTTTGTAGAAGTTAATATAGTATAATTAATTGGCTATGCTTGTATGTTATGAATACTTAGAATGATATTCTGTGCATGCCCACATTCAACTCAGTTTCATCATAAACTGTTTCACTATTACTATAGCCTTCGCTAGAACTACGTGTACATGTACATGTACATACAAGCAGTACTAATCAGTCACCTGGAATAGATCCAGTTCCTTTTTGATGTACCGGTTCCTATGTGTAGGATTTTTCTTATGATAGGGGAAATTGTGTACTCCTGAACTTGAGCAATATCGTAATGATTGATATACAGCTTATTGTGTACATGTACGCGTACATGCAGTAAGCTTCCACATTATGCATATATACAGTATATACTAAATGTACAAGTATATGTATGATACATAAGTACATGTACATGTATATGTACATGTATGTAGTACGTACGTGGTACATGGCTACATGCTCTTTTTTATCCTTTAAATGGAAAAGCACCACACATACATGTATTGTACGGATACTGAATTGGTAGTTAAGGAACTACATGTAGTTCATATGTGGTTCACATCTAGTACAAAGCAAGGGAATTTCTATCATTCCTAATCTTTATAATGCCTACTTTAACTTTTTATTATTTATTTATTATTTTATTATTATAGAGATTCCCAGAGCCTGATACTAAATCTGCAGGGACTGAAACATCTCAAGTATTAAATCAAAAGGTTATTATTATTATTATTATTATTATTATTATTATTATTAATTCGATTATTTGTTTTGATTATAGTGTATTTTCTTTATCATTATGTCTCATTGTTTCTCTCCCCCTCTCCTCCTCCTCTATGCCCCCTTTCCTTCTTACAGCTCTATTATCATCTCCTTGGCAATGACCAGTCAGATGATGTCCTTTGTTACGAGTTTCCTGACCACCCAGACTGGCTAAAGTAATTGTTGATAATGATAATAGCTACATAATAAGCTTTGTATTACATGTACATGTACATTATACATGTTTAGTTACAATTAATAGGCTAATTATAGGGTTCATGTCACTGTAATAAATTTTAATTTTTACATTGTTTTCTTCTCTAATTGCCGTTGGGTAGAAGCTACGTGTACACGTACATTTATGTGTCTTCTCAAATGTCTTATTACAAATATTATCTTTCATTTCTTTTTGTTTGTCTCCCTCAGTTCGTGTGAGTTAAGCGATGAAGGACGCTACCTCATCTTGTATGTAGTGAGGGGAGCTGAACCAAAGAACAAACTCTATTACTGCGACTTGGAAACTGTAGGATATAAGATTGA
This sequence comes from Amphimedon queenslandica, assembly GCF_000090795.2. NCBI lineage: Eukaryota > Metazoa > Porifera > Demospongiae > Haplosclerida > Niphatidae > Amphimedon > Amphimedon queenslandica. Next base: position 137,863 of record NW_003546417.1, on the reverse strand, counting down.
AGGTACACTTGTACATGAATTAGAAGGGAGAGCGGGAGAGAGAGAGAGGGAGAGAGGGGGGAGAGAGGGGGGAGAGAGAAAGAGAGGGGGAGTGGAAGAGAGAGAGAGAGGGGGGGGGTGAGAGAGAGAGGGGGGGGTGAGAGAGAGGGGGGAGAGAGAAAGGGGGGGGATGAGAGAGAGATAGAATATTGATTTCATTGCTATACATTTTGTATTACGTGTACATGTACATGTATAATAATTGTATTGCAGGCATATTGCCAATGGTGAAACTGATTGATGATGATTTTGAGTCTTCATATGATGTAAGTAAACCAAAAAATCCTCGCGTCCCTTTTTTATTATTCTCTCTCTCTCTCTCTTCCTCTATCAGTTCATTGCTAATGATGGTACTGTATTTACACTAAAGACTGATTATCAAGCACCTAAATATCAACTGATCAATGTTGACATCAACAAACCTAACAAGGCAAGGAACACACACACAGAACTCTCTCTAATCATTATTACATGTACATTAATAATAATAATAATAATAATAATTATTATTATTATTATTATTATTATTATTACACATTAAATGTATTATTATTATTACAGATTACATGTACATTAATATTATTATAATATTACACATTACATAACACTATAGCATTGTATTATTACACATTAAAATGTAGATTAATATGATGAATATTATTATTACAGATTACATGTATATTAATACTAGTATTATTATTTAAAATACATTATTTAGTCTGATTGGCGTGTGTTGGTGCCAGGTGGAGAGGTTGATGTCCTGGAGTGGGCAGCAGCTGCCAATGATAATAACCTGGTCCTCTGTTTCCTTAGAGATGTCAAGGTAGGAGCATATACACTTTCACACTAGCACTCTCTATTGTGATTTCTTTACTCCTTCCTTTCTTCTCTCTCTCTCTCTCTCTCTCTCTCTCTCTCTCTCTCTCTCTCTCTCTCTCCCTCCCTCCCTCTCCCTCTCTCTCTCCCTCTCTCTCTCTCCCTCTCTCTCTCTCCCTCTCTCTCTCTCTCTCCCTCTCTCTCTCCCTCCCTCCCTCTCTCTCTCTCTCTCTCTCCCTCCCTCCAGTCAGTTCTTATGCTCTATGATATGTATGGTAAAGTTATAACTAACTTTCCACTTGACATGGGATCAGTGACCGGCTATTCCGGTAAACGGAATCAGTCCGAGATATTTTATCGCTTCATGTCATTCCTCACTCCTGGAATGATATATCACTGTGATCTCAGGAACTATCCTCTTAAAACTGAGGTTTGTTGCTATTTTTAGGACTTGTTGCTATATTTAGTAACACCTTTAAAGCATAATGTACTGATATATTTAGTAACAGCAACAGTACGTAATTTTGGTAACAGGTCTGTAATGTTGCTATATTTAGTATATTTGAATAAATTTAGTCATCATGTTTATCAACAACTTACTATAATTAGTAACATTTGTTACTATAATTAGTAACATGTGATATAATTATCCCAATTAATAGATATTTCGTGAGATTAAAGTGGTTGGCTTTGACAGCTCCATATTTGAAACGAAACAGGTTTTCTTTCCAAGCAAAGATGGCACCAAAATCCCAATGTTCATTGTCCATAGGGAGGTATAGCATTATGATGATGAATTGCTTTTCTTTCCTCTCTCTCTCTCTCTCCCTCTCTAATGTCTTTTATTACTAGCAAATTCAGTGGATTAAAAATTAAAATGAATTATTACAAAAGGGATTGAATTGCAAAGGGGGATCTTGTTCAAACCAAGCTTTTTTTTGAAAAGCAATTTTATAAATTTTTACACTCCAATTTGTCTAGCTATGTGACATCTCATTCACTCTCTTAATGTTCTTGTTTTTCAGGGCATTGAATTGGATGGTTCTCACCCATTGCTCTTGTATGGCTATGGCGGCTTTAATATATCTATCACTCCTTACTACAGTACATCTCGTGTTATCTTCATGCAGCATCTTGGAGGAATAGTGGCCATTGCTAATATAAGAGGAGGAGGGTAAGGAATATATAGGAGATTGCATGATCCTTGCAACATTGGTTTATTTTGTTAAGTGGGTCATTTATTATTGAGGATAATAACTAAGGTAGCTGTTTCCCAAAAATTATTTTTTTGTGGCAAATTTTTTGTGAAAATAAAATTTTTCACGCATAATTATTTCAATGAATAATTTCTCAGAAAAATTAATTTTTCCCGGCAAGTTTTCTGGGAGAAATAAATATTCCAGCAAATTTCCAGGGAAAAATTAAAAATTTATCATTTTCTAAAATAATTAATCTTTTCCGGAAAATTTCCCACGAAAAATAAATTTTCCAGCAAATTTTTTTGGATAAAAATTAATAATTTCCAATGGGAAAAATAAATTTTCTCAGCAAATTTTTTAGAAAAAATTGATAAAGATAGGCCAATTTTTCAAAAAGCAAAGGATATAAGATTTTTTTACAAATTTTTAAAGTAACTTCAAAATCGGGCCAAAGTCCCTGTATCATATACAGGGACTTTGGGCAAATTTCACCAAAAATGGGTAGGAGAGAATTTTCCATTTTTATAACTTTTTCTGATACATATACATGTTCTTATGTTGTGTAGAAAGTTTAAGCTTATTTCAGTCAAAATTAGATTTTTTACGAATTTTTAAAGTTGCTTCAAAATTGGGCCAAAGTCCCTGTACTATAGTACAGGGACTTTGGGCAAATTTCACCAAAAATGGGTAGGAGAGAATTCTCCATTTTTATAACTTTTTCTGATACATATATATATTCTTATGTTGTGTAGAAAGTTTAAGCTTATTCCGATCAAAATTAGATTTTTTACGAATTTTTAAAGTTGCATAAAAATTGGGCCAAAGTTGGCCAAATTTCACCAAAAATGGGTCGGAGAGATTTTTCTATTTTTATATATTAATTTTTTACATGTACTTATGTTTTGTAGAACCTTTAAGCTGATTTTATATAACATAGAAACATCTAATAAAAATTTTGGGTGATTTTGGAGTCAATTTTTGGAAAATCTGTTGTCCATGCTCATGAATTTTTTTAAAATTTATTTTAGTGTTATTTTAAATTTATTTACAGTGAATATGGTGAGCAGTGGCATAAAGAAGGAATATTTGCTAAGAGACAGAATGCATATGATGACTTCCAGTCTGCAGCTGAATATCTGATAAGAGAAAAATACACATCCAGTGAGAGGTAGAGCATACAAAATGAATAAAACAATTTAATAATTATTTCTTTTATTAAAGGTTGGTTATACAAGGTGGCTCCAATGGTGGACTACTAGTGTGTTGCTGTGCTAATCAGAGACCTGATCTATTCAAATGTGTCATATCACAAGTTGGGTAAGCCCCTGTAATCATCCCAATGATTATTCTAGAGACAGTGCTTTATTTTCGAGGAGCAAAACTTTTGTTGTTTTTGCGGGTTAGCATGCAACCGCGAAATTAAATATCCGCTAAATATTTAATTGCCATTAAAGGCATGGTACTAACATTGTGAATCCGCAAAAGCTATTTCTGTGAAAGATTGATTTTTATCAATCTGCGAAATTTTAGCTCCGCAAAATTGAAGCGCTATATAGGGACTATAATGTAGCTAACTTGTTTCTCTCACTCTCTCTCTCAGTGTTCTTGATTTATTAAGATTTCATAAATTCACTATTGGTCATGCTTGGGTGACAGACTATGGCAATCCTGATAATGATGCTGACTTTCAATGGCTACACAAGTAACCACCAGGAACTGCATGTACATGTACAACCAAATGCTTCTATAATTATTACTAATTTCTTTATGATAATATTATGTGTTGTTTTTGAAATAAATTTTACTATATCTTCTTCTCACCCTAAAATTTTCTTCTTTCTCTCTCCTTCTCTTTTTCCTTCTCTCCAATCCCTCATGTCTCCTTAGGTTGTCTCCATTACACAATATATCAGTACCAGAAGGCAGTGCCCAGTATCCTGCCATGCTCCTCTTGACTGCCGATCATGATGACAGAGTCGTACCTTTGCACTCTTTTAAATTCATAGCGCAACTGCATCATACAATGAGTGGCATTGAGAAACAGGTACAGTGCATTACATGTATTTGCATGAGGAAGAGAAAGAAAGAGAGAGAGAGGGAGGGGAGAGAGAGAGAGGGAGAGAGAGAGAGAGGGAGGGAGGGAGACAGAGAGGGAGAGAGAGGGAGGGGAGACAGAGAGGGAGAGAGAGAGAGGGAGGGAGGGAGGGAGAGAGAGAGAATAAATATTTAGATATAGAGAGAGGGTGAAGGATGATATTGGAGCAGGGATGAGGGCCCATCACTTTCATTTTTTGTTCTTGTACTTTTTTCATGTGATTACTAGTAACTGATGCTTTAAGTGCTTTCTTGTACATATTAACTGTACTGGGCCTTTTGCTTGTAAGCATCGTTCAGAAGCATCCCTGAAAGAGGATGATTTAAAGAATAAAGTACTTTATAATGTCCTCCTATGTTATTGTGATAGACTAATCCACTGATGATAAGAATAGAAGAGAAGGCAGGACATGGAGGAGGAAAACCAACTGCTAAAATAGTAAGCACTGGATACTACAGCAGCTCAAACACACACACACACTCACGTCACTTATATTTCTCTCTCTCTCTGTTTTCTTTCTCTCTTTTCCCTCCCCAGATTGATGAGACTGCCGACACTTATAGTTTCATAGCTAGAAATCTTAACATTTCTTGGAAAGACTAGTCAATAGGGAATAGGTTTAATTTAGCAAAGACTTTGAGTGAGTGGGAGTCTTTATAGCATTAGTATCAATTATTATTATTAAAGGTGTTGTTAGCTATCAATTACTGAGTATGTCAAAAATAGATTATGTATGTCTTAGATTAGAGTTTTACCAGAAGCTGGCAATAAACCCCGCCCACATGTGGAGCAATATGTAGATTATGGCCAGGGCTTCGACTGGTTTGTGGGTTTTAGTCTTTGGGACTGGTTTCTGTATCAGGAATAATACCAGCAAACTCTATTGGAAGGAAAACAGACAAAATGCTAATACTAATAGCAAAAAAGTAACGATATTTAGATTTGAATTTAAAAAGTTTTGAGTACTATATAGCGGGAAATTTTCGTGGATTTCGCTTTTTCAAAATTCACGAAAATAAAATGTGCAAAAATCAATTTAATACTGTTCAAGATGGCCAAAAAGTAGAAAACTATGAAAATTAAAGCCACGAAATTGATTTTTAGACGGATCCATGAAAATTTTGGGCCATAAAAATTTCTCGCTATACGGTATTTCAGGGGTGCTTTTAAATTTAAAATTGCTTTTATATGCAACTGTAGTGTATCAATATTATAAAACAATAATATAATTTGTGTATTACCAGTATCATGAAGGCCTCCATTGGCCAAAGTAGCCAGTGAATATGGAGGAAGTAGGAACTGACCACGCCCACCAATACTGTGACACACACGACCAAAAATGTGATCCATTTGCCATAGACGACTAAGTACGTTCCCTTTTTCTGTAAAATAACAAACAATCAGTATATCAGAACAAGAATAGTAAATTTTTAGTTTATTTCAGTATATCAAAAACAGAAGAATAGCAAATTTTTAGTTTATTTCAGTATATTTAAAACAGAAGAATAGTAAATTTTTAGTTTATTTCAGTAAAGCACTCACCAGAGGTAAGGTAGGATCAAGTTTTCGACATATTTCATAGGTAAAGAATCCTGAGAATGCAACACTGCCTAGCAAGAATCCAGACCAGCTGTACCATGGGGCACCTGCTAATGCACATATGAACCAGGCACCAAAATATATTGAGACCTGAGGGAGAGAGAGGAAGAGAGAGGGAGGGAGAGAGAGGGAGGGAGAGAGAGGAAGAGAGAGGGAGGAAGAGAGAGGGAGGGAGAGAGAGGAAGAGAGAGGGAGGAAGAGAGAGGGAGGGAGAGAGAGAGAGGGAGGAAGAGAGGGAGGGAGAGAGAGAGAGGGAGGAAGAGAGGGAGAGAGAGGGAGGGAGAAATATGACAGAAAGGAAGAAAGTGGTGAGATTAAGAAGGGTGTGTATGTGGTACATAAACAGCTAATATTTGTGACTAAAATGATTAAATTTTCAAGACGTGAGCAGCGTAATGCTTTAAAAAAAATTTTTATTTGACTACAAAAGATTTGGAGTACATACTTGATGAGTTACTGCATAGAGAAATACTCTTGGTTCCAACCACTCACCAATACCAAATTCAATGTACATCAGGAAACTGTAAAATACCTTTAAGAGAGAGAGAGAGTTTCAACTCTAGGTGCTTATAATATTGCATGCATTACTTGTATTCCAAATGTTATTCCAGCAGAAGGACTAAACCAGACTCCTAGTATGACAGCATACAGGATCATGGCAGCTAGGACGAGATTAATAGCAACCACAACGTCATCGTATTTCAGGAGACCCCTTGGTAGAGGTCTAAAACACACACAAGTGAAAAAATTAAGTAGGAAAGAGAAGGAATTGTGGTGAAAAAAAGTTGTAATAGTTTGTATGTGTTTATTTGAAGTACCTTTCAGGATGTATCTTACAATCTAATTCATAATCTTTGACATCGTCCATTATACGAACAGTTAATAAGAGAACCTGATAAAGAAATAATACAATAGATAAATTTTAAGGATATTCACAAATGAAATTAAAACTGCATTTCTGTACCAGTTCTGCAAATAGCGCAAATAGAAACTTGATCCATTCAATGCGTCCTTCAACAATCTGTAGTCCAGAGAGACAAGGACCGGATGCCAACAGGAAGAATACAATCGGAGGAGCTCTTTCCGTCAAAAACTGGACCCACCTGAAAGGACTGGAGAGAGTTTAATAATTATAGTGATTCTTATTAATCACACCCACCCCCAGCCCTGTCATGCCTTTTGCTTTCAAACTCTTCACACTTACTTCAATGCACTGTAGCTGCCATTTTCTCCTTCATGCGGAGACTAAAAAGCATTCATGATTAAAGTTTATGGGGGGATTTCAATTACCTTCTCCTCATTTACATTTCTTTTCACTCTCTGCATATTCTCATTCAATATTGCCTGCCCCTATCTAGATCCAGAGATCTAATTCAATAATCATTCATTGAATAGGCAGGGCTAAACCGCCTTGAGCCACGCCCAAAACAACTCAAATTAAGCGCAGCAAGCAAAGCTGCGAAAAGCTGGATAACTGTCCATTCTACTATTGCAGTAATGCCTTACAAAGTCAAAAGCTACGGGGTTTTTAGTCCTCACTACGCCAAACTTTGCGGAGATTTTGGTCGTGGCTTAAAAGTCATCCACAGGCGAGTAATAACAGAGAGGGAAGTGGACCTGAGCGAGGATCTTCCTGACAGCCTAGACGGCCTCCCTGCTGAGCCTCAAGGACCTGATCCAGTCATTGAAAGCAGCTATGAATCATGCACCACCTTTCTGCTCTTAGCATGGAAGCAGACGAAATCCAGCAACTCTGCCAGACGATATTACGTCCTTTTGGAGTTTCAGAACAATGATCTAGCCTCAGAAGGAGATGTGCTGATATACAAGGTGTATTCCTCAAAGCACAAGCAAGGGGCAGAGCAAGCACTGCAAGAGGTAAAGTCTTCCTTAGAGCCACTCTCAATGATACCTCTATCAGAGGAACTGATAAAGAATGTTTTACTCCCTCAGCCGATGAATACGCTTCAACTCCAAGAATTACTGAGCGAGTACATTACAAAGAAAGTCCCCAAAAATCCAAAAGACTGGAGAAACCTTTTAGACAGTAACAAGGAATTGCTCAATCAGCATGCAATGGATCCCGATGCAGTGAGTGTCCTAGATTCTCCTCTTAATGGCCATCAGTTGATTGTTGGTGATTCAGTGACTGGTACTACAGTTGTTCATCTTGCAGTAAAGCAAGGCCATAAATATCTCAGAGAGACACTGGAGGCACTTCAATCCCAGCTCCCTCGGCAAGCATGCACTGATCTCATTAATCGTTCCAATAAGGACGGGTTTTCGACAATCGTAAAACCAAGACGTCGCTCAGTTGCAGTCCTGGTATCGGTAAAATCTTTCTCGATTGAGGAACAACAAGACGGGAAGGAGTCTGAGGCTGAAGTGGAGGATACCACAGAAACTGTTATCAAGGTAACAATTATATGCATGATTGCTTTGTATTATATAATTCATCCTGTTCTAGTAGTTGCAAATTTTAATTTTGTGTTACAACTACTGCAATACATTCCATTCATATCTTTCCTAATATAGACTCGGAAATCCAGCAAAGTGTACTCGTTTGAGTTGGGGGCAGTTACTCCACTAATGCTAGCAGCTAGACAGAATAGTGTCAGATGTGTCCATTATCTCCTCATTGCTGGTGCTAATCCAAACTGTCAAGATTCCAATAAAGGAATGAGTGCATTACACATTGGAGCTATACTCTGTAGTGTGTCAATTGTAAAGCTACTCCTCTGCTTTGAGGCAGATCTCACGCTAACTGATGCTGACGGCAGGACACCATTGGATATTGTTAGTAACAGGCAGGGAAAAGAAGCAAAGGATTGCATGGAAGCGATGCAGAGAGTACAAGAATTACGTGCAATGCTCCCTTCAACAGGGTTATTTGTAGTAACAATTGGAGATGTAGAAGAGCATGTTGAAACACCTAATGAAAGCAGTGAAGCTCTTGATGCTATTTCTGGCAATAAACTTCCTGATGATAATATCGTGCTATCAGCCACAGTTCACTTAGAGCCACAAGATAGTAGCTCTACTAATGAAAACACAGGAAAAGATCAAAAAGGAAGCAAAGAGTTTGTACCAGACTCTGAGAATGATGCTGAAAGTGAAGAAGAAGAAGTGAAGTCAAAGCCAAGAACTAGCAAGGATGACTTTGTCACTTTGCTATCATTTGATGGCGGTGGAACTCGTGGCTCCTTAAGTGCCTTTATGCTTTATCAAATTGAGCAGAAAATGAGACAGATTTCTGGTGATCATGACCTACAAATAAGCCAATACTTTAACTGGTATGCTGGAACAAGCATTGGATCATTTCTAGCACTTGGAATGAGTCACAGGAATTTCACAACCAGCTCTCTAATGGCTGCTATCGTGAACTATAGAGATGAAATATTTGCAGGGCGAAGGATATACTCTAGTGCTCCAATTGTAGAGTATGGACAGCGAATACTAGGTGAGGCTGACATTAAGAGTATCAGTGACCCTCGGGTCCTCATAACAACGGTAAAAGCTGATCGTGATCCACCTTCACTCTATTTCATCACAAACTATCGAGAAAAGGCTCAAGAAAACAAGAGAGACTGGAAGGTATGGGAGGCAGCAAGAGCATCAACAGCCGCTCCGTTATACTTTCATGCATTCGAAGACACATATGTTGATGGATCCATACTTGCTATAGTACCGACAATACACGCAATGACTGATATACAAACATACGATAAAGATAGACGTTTAAAACTAGTCCTCTCTCTTGGGACTGGTGAAATTAAAACCGACACCCAGCTGAGCTATCTCAAGGTCCCAAAGCCGCCAAATTTCTTTGCAACAATGAAATCGAACTATGATGGAGTCATAGCATTGATAATGGCTGCTGTCACCTCAACAGACCCGACTATTAATAATTGTAGGGCTTGGTGTGAAATGGGATCAATAGACTTTCATCGTCTCTCTCCTTCATTAAGTACGAGTATACGTATTGATGCTAAGTCAGATCCAGAGTTTGTAATCATGTTCTATGAAACGTATATTTATTGCCTGGAGAATGGAGCCGAGATTGAGAGAGTAGCAAAGAGTTTATTGGAGTTAGGGCCACGATATCACCAGCAACAATAATGTCAAGTAAAAAATATTGATTATTTATTCCTTTTTATTTCATTTATTTATTAACAGCAATTAAAAAAACAAAAAGCAAAATTTATGCCAATTTTGAAAAAAACTCAATTATTGTGGGCGTGACTGGTTAATTTTAACCCTAAAGATGGCGTCTGATGTCGAGTCTGTGAGTAGCTCCATTCAAAGCCACAGATGGTCAGGAGATAGCGAAGAAGAGAGGAAACTATTTCAAGGAGAAGAAGACGATGAAGATGAACTAGAGCGAGGCGGAGAGGGAGGGCTAGAGTCGGAATACAGCTCTACTGAGGAAGAAGTGAAGTCTCTTGATGGAGCCAGAACGAGAGACAGAGACCAAAACGTGTTTAGTCCCAGCAGCAGTTCCAGTTTAAACTCATCCTCATCAGCAGAAGAACCTGGAAATATATTTTCTCAAGATTCAAACTCCTTCAGTGCAGAAATCCTCAACCAGGCATCAAACTTTATTTCTTCGCCGCCACGCCCAAAATCACCGGAAGAATTAAGCTTGATACCAGCATCAGACGATATTGGACTACCTGATGAACTGTTCCCTTTCTCTCCTGGAACCCCACCCACTAACAGCCCAAGCACTTTCGATATGGGAAGCATCGATCAATCTCCTCTCCCTCCCTCTCCCCCTCTCTCTCCGTCACGAGGAGAGGTTATTCTAAATAAAGAGCAGGAGAGGACTGACGAAAATAAAGGACAAGTAATTGCCATGCCCGATTCTAAGAAACCTTCTAAAAATAAACGGAGGTGTGAGGAATGCGTCAACTGTCTCAACATGACTGACTGTAGAAAATGTCGTTTTTGTCGTGACATGAGAAAGTATGGAGGGATAGGTAGACTGAGACAAAAGTGTATCACTAGACAATGTATTAAACTATCACGGGTACTTGCTCAAGAAATGTCAACGGGAGGGGCTTCAAAAAGTAAAATAGGCGTGGCTCCAGAAGAAACATCATCAATGACTCTTAGTATTATTACACAATCCTTGAAAGGCGATAAAACTGAGGCCATACCCACCAACGAATCAAAAGTACAGAGTTTTTATTCTGATCCGGACCACGGGGTGGCTGCGTCTAAGAAGACTGCACCTACTAAAGCAGCCAAGAAAATAACATCAAAGAAACAATCGTCAAAGAAGCAATTGACTCAAACGCAGAAAAGAACTAAAAAGAGAACGAAACAGAAATACACTTATGAGAGTAGCAGCGGAAGCGAAGGAGAGTTTGTATACAGGCCTGTCACCAGGAGGACGCGGGCCAATGACTCGTGGTTCTATCAACCACCAAAGAGACTGGAGAAGAGACAGTGTCTCGGCCCAGAGTGCATGTATGCTGCAAGGAAGTACTCGAAATATTGCAGTGAAGAGTGTGGGGTTGAACTAGCTATGAGGTAGGATTAAGAAGAGGGAATAAGTAGACTTTATTGTGGTACTAATGGAAATATAGGCACTATTTTGAGTTACTGCATCATATTTTTTTGTTTTTGTCTTTTAAAGGATAGGGAGAGGAGACCTGTGTAGTATTTGATATTATTATTATTGATTTTTTGTAATTAGGCGGATAAAGACACATTTACCAGAAGCAAAGGAGAAATGGGATTTAAACGAAGAGCCAAAAGCATCGGAACAAAACAGGGAAAAGATAGCAGAATTAGAGCTAGAACAGACAGTAAGTAATAATGATGTTGATGATGGTGATGAAATTATTTTATTAGAAGATAAAAGACAGATTAAAGGTGCTTGATGAACAAACTGAACTTATCAATGATCATGTGTTAAGAATGAAAGGCATCAAGCAACAAGAGAAAGAAGTACTACTGCACTGTTGCACTACCCATACATTAATAATATAACAATGCTCTTATCTTCATTCATCTCTATTATGATCTGTAGCTTCATACTGATATCACTGAATCAGATGATTTAACTATTTACTGTGCAACATGCAGTAAGCCAATCATGCTAAAGAAGGCCCTAGTTCATATGGAGAAATGCTTCAATAAAGTAAACTTGGCATTCAGAGTAATAAAATTTCAAGTCTTCTCTCTTTTTAACTGTTTAGGTAGAGGGTATGGTATCTTTTGGTTCAATAGTCAAGAATGAAGGGTATGGAATCTCTTCCTTTATTATTATGTATTGCTTTTTTATGAAGCTATCAATTATGCTTTCTTTCTTTCTTTGCATAGTATTAATATTTTCTGTGACAAGTACGACAGCTCCCAGGGAACTTACTGTAAGAGGTTGAAGGTTCTTTGTCCTGAGCACACCAAAGAGCCAAAGGTTAGATCAAAATTAGTATTTATCCTCTTTCATTCATTGTTCTCCTCTCTCTTTCTTCTCTAGGTTGCACCACACGAGATTTGTGGGTGTCCATTGGAATCGGATTTCCCTGGAAAGAAGAAAGTTTGTTCAGTTTTCTGTCGTTCGTTAAAGGAGAGCTGCTCTGTCCATTACTGCTGGGAGAGGTTGAGGAAAGCTGAGATTGACCAGGAGAAGCTAAACCTGGTAAGACGCTAGTGAAAAATAATTTTTAAAGTAATTTTGTGCGGCTACCGTTTTATCATTTCAGTATTTAAAGCTTGAAGAGCTAGGAGAGCAAATGAGACTATTACAATGGCAGCTAAGCTATAGGAAATCACTAATGGCCATATTACTTCATCACACTGTTGACCATTCAAAAGACAGGAGCACTTTTACTACTAATGTTCAATAAAAATTTAATTTATATTTAGATACCACGTGATTAGAGTATACGAAGTAAAAACGGAAACAAAAATTAATAAGCGGGGCTGTTGACTCTGTTGAGAGAGAAAGGTTGAAATCTGTACTGTAACTGACTGTATGAAAAGGACTATTAGCTCGGCTAGTAGGCACAATGAGTCATCCAGTAGCTACTATAACAAAGTACAGCAGCAAGAGTCATGTACTACAGATGGTAAGTTATTGTATAGATCTATGCATTAAAAATTTAATAAAATACACAAGTTTTAGAGCAGCTTTTAAAATTCGATTTTAATTTGAATCAGTAAGAATATGTATACGTATTATGCATACGTATCAGGAAAATTATAAAAGTGAAGAATTTCTTTTGGCAGTGCAGGGTCTTTGATAGTCTTGCCTGCCCCTTAGGTCTTTAGCCCAATTTTGGAACAACTTTAAAAATCCGTAAAAAAATTCAATTTAGATCGGAATTAGTTCAAACTTTGTACACAACATAGGAACATGTATATGTATCAGAAAAAATTATAAAAATGAAGAATTCTCTCCTTTCCATTTTTGGCGAAATTTCACCAAAACCCATGTACTATAGTACAGGGACTTTGACCCGATTTTGGAGCAACTTTTAAAAATTTGTAAAAAATCTAATTTTGATCGGAATCAGCTCAAACTTAATATACGACATAAGGACATGTATATGTATCAGAAAAAATTATGAAAATGAAGAATTCTCTCCTTGCCATTTTTGATGAAATTTGGCTGACGACCTTGTACTATAGTACAAGGTTATCATCAGCCAAACTTTGACCAGATTTTGAAGCAAATTTGAAAATTCTTTAAAAATCCATTTTTGATTGGAATGAGTTCAAACATTATGTGCACAATTAAAATAATTGTCTCATCTTGTTTTTAGACCAAATTTGTATCAACATCATCATTACCAAGTAAAGTGAAGATAGTTGAAGTAGGCCCAAGGGATGGACTCCAGAATGAAAAAGTAAATCAAATATTATTAATGGTTTTAATACTATCATTAGTCATGTCGTTAATTCAGAGTGTAGTACCTACGGAGGTCAAAGTTCAGCTCATTGACAGGTTATCTGAAACTGGTCTTAAAGTTATTGAAGCCACTAGTTTTGTATCACCAAAGTGGGTACCTCAGGTATGCACATAGTTAAAGTACAATTATATTAAATTTCACCTGTTGATTTGGATCAGGTTCAGTCATTTTAGACTAGTGCTGATAGGCTCATGGGAATTAGTATATTCAGACACCTTACTTTCTCTCTCTCTCTTTTCTCTCAGATGGGTGATCATGCAGAAGTAATGGCAGCTATTAAGAGAAAGGCAGGGGTCAAGTATCCAGTGTTAGTACCAAACATGAAAGGTTTTGAAGCTGCTGTAAGTGACAGAAACCATTTCAAAAATGATAAATGTTTTGCTTTTTTTTTCTAAAGATGAAAGCTGGTGCTGAGGAGGTGTCAATTTTTGGAGCAGCTTCAGAAACTTTTAGCAAGTACACGTATAAGCAATATTTATAATCGTTATCTTTTGTTATAATATATTTAGAAAGAACATTAATTGCACTATTGAGGAAAGTTTGGAAAGGTTTCGTCTTGTCACTGAAGCAGCTCAAACTAAAGGAATACCTGTTAGAGGGTAAGGAGAGGGAGAGGGAGGGAGAGTGAACAATAGAGAGAGATTTAAAGCAACGAGAGAGAGAGAGATCTTTATTATTTTATAGTTATGTTTCCTGTGTTGTTGGTTGCCCTTACGAAGGACCTATCTCACCTCAGGCTGTCGCTAAAGTAAAGAGCACCTAATTGAATCATTGCCATTATTATTATTATGACTATTATCTTTCATAATTATAATGGTACGTGTAGGTTGCAGTGAAAATGAAAGAGTTGGGTTGCTATGAGATATCCCTTGGTGACACTATTGGAGTGGGAACACCAGGTAAGCAGTTTTATCAAGTTATCATCTCTCTTTCCACTGCATCATCTTTCCTTTTTAGGAACGATTATTAAAATGTTAAAAGAGGTCACGGCTCACCTTCCTCTCTCCTGTCTCGCCATACATTGCCATGATACTTATGGTCAAGCCTTATCTAACATACTCACTGCGTTGCAGGTATAATAATAATTGATTCAAATCCAATTACATGTACATGATGATGTTAGAATACTTGTGTATGCTCAATTTTATTTAAGCGTTGTAATTTTTTTTAGATGGGTATCTCGGTTGTAGATGCATCAGTTAGCGGTCTTGGTGGATGTCCTTATGCGCCAGGTGCTTCTGGTAACGTAGCAACAGAAGACGTTGTATATATGATGAATGGACTGGGAATAGACACTGTATGGCAAATTTTCTTCTTTCTTTCTTACTCTCATTTGCTTGCTGTCTTTTTCTGTATCTCCTCCTTTTTCTTTCTGCTCATTGTTCTCTCTTCTCTTCTTTTAGGGTGTTAATTTGGAAAAGCTTATTGAAGCCAGTAGTTTCATATCGGATAGTTTAGGTAGAAAATCTTCTTCTAAAGTCACTCAAGCTTTGTCTTGTAAACTATAATAGCAACTTTATTTTATATGAATAGATGACTAGTCTATGAATAATGTCACTACTATCTAATCTGTGTAGCCAATTAGCCATAGATATGTATGCCTTTTAACCTACAAAGTATTCAAGCCCTTTGAGCATAGTAGGCTTATGTTTGAGAGTTGAAGGTGTAACTTACTGTTACCCAATACTCCCTTCATGCTATGAATATTGATAGACCTTTTTTATACTATAGAGAGGCTGACCCCTGCATTGACCTGGGCAGCCAATAGTTGAAATTTTTTATGGGTAGTAGTCTGATAAGAGCTTAACAATAAATACTACTAGACTATACTATAGTACAAAGTCCTATACAACCTCGCCCCTTTAAGTGGAGTTATCGAGCATCTCTCTCTGGTTTATCCTCGGGTTTAACTCTTGAGCCTTGTTTTATAATGGCAGATGAACAACCTTTAGATCTACGTCTCTCTCCTGCTCCTCTTACTCCACCACTTGTAAATGACCAAGAGGAGGAAGAAGAGGATATCCCATTTGACATAGATAGCTTCGTTCGTGATCACTTGCACTGTCCCTCCTGTGGCAAGTACTATGATGATCCTAGAACACTACCTTGTCTCCACACCTACTGTAGAGAATGTCTTGAAAAGGAGGCAAGAGAACAGAAAGAGGAAAAGCAGAGAGAAAGGGAGGAAAATGGACAGGCAGAAGAAGAGCCTCAGGGTCTGGATGAAAGTTACTTAGAGACTCTCCGTAGCTGCAAAGACAACTTTGACTGCCCTCAAGGTTGTCAGTGGCCTGAAGACACTGTAATAAAGTTTGATGGAGATGGTGGCACCAATCCCATTCCACCAGCAAATAAATTCCTTGACAACATGGTAAAGGATTTACGACTCAAGAATGAAGTACCAGCCGGTAAGGTTCCCTGTGGGAACTGCGATGATGGAGAAGTTGCAGTTGCTGTTTGTAACAATCTTGAATGTGCCAACCTTCCACTCTGCTCTGATTGTTTAAGGTATCATAAGAAAACAATAAAAACAAAAAGGCATAATATAATATATCCTGAGACAATAGGAGCAAAGGGAAATAGCAATGGGAGTGGAGATGGAGGGGAAGGAAGCCTGCCGCCATCATGGAAAGATTTTGAACGCCACAACTGGTCATGTGATTTTCATCCTAATTTTCCTGTTGATCGTTATTGCTATGAACATAAACAGGTGATATGCCATGAATGTGGAGATCTTGGTGATAATAATAAAGGCCATCGTAACTGTCCAAAAGTGGAACGAACTAAAGATGTTGCAGATGAAGAAAAAATAGCTGTTGCTGAAGCACTTGATGAAATTAAAGGTGTACAAGCAAGAATTATAAAAGCAATAAATGAAATCGAAAATATGAAAAAATCCCTCACCAGCAATAAAAACTGGACAATATCTACAATTAACGAACATTGTGAGAAACTCATTGAGGATCTGAAGAGGCAAAGAGAAAGTCTTACAAATCAAACCAAACAGATACATGATAAAAAAATGGCTGATTTCGTGGAGCACCAGGATGAGCTTAGACTTATCTCAGATACACTTCAAAGGAGCATTGATTTCATTGGAGGGTCTGTAAACATGGCAATACCAACAGAGTTCATGTTCCTTAAGGAGAGCTTTCATGAGCGTTTGAATTACCTCAAGGAACGCTACAAGAACTCTCACATGCTGCCTTCAGATGTAAATGATAGAATACACCTCAAGTTGAATGAGGGTTTTAGTGTGGATGGTGCTCTTGGGCAGGTCGTTGGAACGCCATTTATTAAAAACTACACTGTGGAGCGGGAGTCTGTCCCAGATCCAGTACATTCTCGAAGAGCTTACTCATTTAAGATTCAGAGTCGTGATATATGCAGGACAGAAGTTGCTGGTAGTGTACCAATGCTTGAGGCAACTATGTATCCTGTTGAAAACCCAAAGCAAATATTCCAATGCTTTGTCAAACTCAATAATGAACAAGGAGTTTATACGGTTTATTTTTATCCATTAAGAGCTGGCAGACATAAAGTTAATGTGTATCATCCTCAAACCCAACCTCTTTCTGTTAGAGGATGTCCGTTTTATATTGATGTAAGGCGTTGATGTGACTGATTTAAAGCACATAGATGTAATAATGTCTATGTGTAATTTTTGTCCTTTAAACAATAATAACAACTTTATTATTTTTTCATGTGACCAAATTTGAAAATTGATTTTACCATTTGAAATCATACATTTCCTTAGGTTGTGGGCTCTTTCATAGATAATATACGACATGAAAGGGATTGGAAACCACCGTTCGTGGCAGGAAATGCTAGTTGTCAATACCGTATTAAATTGTACGGATTATTAGAATAAAATAGTATATGAAAAATTGAAATAAGGTTTTGCAGTGTTGGTGAAGGCACTTCTCTGCTGTTTCCTGAACACCAGAAACGAAATATGATAGCTTCTTTGCTATTGACTATTTTCTCAATGATTTTTACAAATAGTTTTCCTTGCATTTAAGAAAATCACTACCTACAAAAGTGTTGGAGTCATATAAAACTGATATGTGAAAATAAAATAATAATTATATAAAATATGTATGGTAGAATTCAGATGTAAAAATATCTTACTAACCTCCGCAATAGAATCATATATCTGTATAAAAAATTTGAATGCTGAACTATATGAGGCCATCGAGTTAAGGGTACAAAACAAAAGTATTTTTCAGACTGACAACATTTAGCTATGGATTTATAGTGATGAGTTATTTCTCTTTAAAAAGGGCCTATTAACCTCAGTTTTGTAGCTACTTAAATGATCATAAACTTATATGGAAGATTAAACTAAAAGCCTCGGATAAAAAGGTACAAAACAAAACTGACAGTTAGGAACTTGAAAGGTACACTTTAGGACAGGATTTCATACAGACCATAAGTCCAGTCCTCTTGAACCAGGTATCAATGGATAGCTAAGACCTTGACCTCTTCGTCTGTCTTAAAATTGTAGCGATAGTTCATATTAGACATAAATTATAAGCTGTAAACTGCGGTGAAGATCCTTCATTTTGCTCATTTCGCGGGCAACTTGCAGTCTTGCATACGTCGCTACTCGCTAGGCAACGCATTACATTCCATGTAGAGTAATTTCCCGGTGGTTTTCAATCCCCTTCATGTAGTATAATTATATAGCTCTTTTGTGTGGGAACAAAATTTCTTTGGGAGTCTCTTTACTTTGGTGAGAAGAATGGCCGCCAGTGATTCCGAAGAACAGTTTTACCGTCTCTCTCCAGCAGCACATGAAGAGGAAAGAGAACCCGTGAATGATTCTATTATTGCTAGTGGCGGATTCGACATAGAGAGCTTCACTCGTGACCACTTGCACTGTCCCTCCTGTGGCAAGTACTATGATGATCCTAGGACACTGCCTTGTCTGGACAGCTACTGTAGAGAATGTCTTGAAAAGGAGGCGAGGAAGCAGAGAGAGGAAAAGGAGAGAGAGCGTGAGAGGGAAGCAAGAGAAAGGGAGGAAAGTGGGCAGGCAGAGGAGGAGCCGCATGATTTGGATGAAAGTTACTTAGAAACTCTCCGTAACTCTTACAACCTAACTCCTGTTTCCACCGAAGGATCAACTAATGAATACTCTGAGTCTTTGAGCAACACCTTTGACTGTCCTCAAGGCTGTCAGTGTCCCACTGGAATAAGTTTTGATCGAGATGGTGACATTGATCACATCCCACCTTCAAATAAATTCCTTGGCAACATGGTAAAGGACGTACAACTCAAGAATGAAGTACCGGCTGGTAAGATTCTCTGCAAGAGCTGCATTGATGAAAAAGTTGCAGTTGCTGTTTGTAACAATCCTGAATGTGCCAACCTTCCACTCTGCTCTGAT
>NW_003546417.1:3835-116972 GCF_000090795.2 Amphimedon queenslandica | reverse complement strand
TCTGCCCAAATCCTGAGACGCTAGGAGGTAGCAATGGGGCTGGAGATTGGAAAAATTTTACACGGCACAACTGGAACTGTGATTTTCACCCTAATCATCCTGTCGATCGTTACTGCTATAAACATAAGCAGGTGATATGCTGTGAATGTGCAGCTCTTGGTGATGATGATGATGGCGAAGATGATGAAAATCATGAAATAGGCCATCGCTCCTGTAAAAAAATTCATCTTACCACAAAATGTATAGACAAAGAAACAGCAGCCATTGTTGGAGTAATCAATGATGTGCATGGGGTACATAACAAGATTAAAACGGCGATAATTAAAATTGAGAACATGAAAGAATCTGTCACCGACAATAAAGATGCTGCAATAACAGCAATCAATGAGCATTGTGATAAACTCATTGCAGATCTAGAGGAACAGAGGGAGCGTCTTATTAATCAAACCAAAGAAATACACAATAAAAAAATGGCTAACCTCAAGGAGCATCAGGATGCCCTTAAGCGTATCTCGGATACACTTCAAAAGAGCATTGATTTCATTGGAGGGTCTGTGAACATGGCAATACCAACAGAGTTCATGTTCCTTAAGGAGAGCTTTCATGAGCGCTTGAATTACCTCAAGGAACGCTACAAGGATTCTGATATGCTGCCTTCGGATGTAAATGAAAATATACACCTCAAGTTGAATGATGATTTTAGTGTGGACGGTGCTCTTGGGCAGGTCGTTGGAACGCCATTTATTGAAAACTACACTCTCGAGTCTTTCCCAAATCCAGTCCGTTCTCGAAGAGCTTACTCATTTAAGATTCAGAGTCGTGATATATGCAGGACAGAAGTTGCTGGTAATGTGCCAATGCTTGAGGCAACTATCTGTTCTGTTGAAAGCCTGAATCCAATCCAATGCTTTGTCAAACTCAATGACGAGGAAGGGGTTTATATGGTTTATTTTTATCCGTTAAGAGCTGGTAGACATAAAGTTAATGTGTATCGTCCTCAAACTCGCCCTCTTGATGATCTTTTTGTTAAAGGATGCCCATTTTATATTGATGTAAGGCGCTGACTGTGATTTTACTGTATAGACTTACATTTAAGTACTCTGTGTATTTTGTACTTTCTGCCCCGATAGTATCTATACCACACTGTTGGTATGTGTATATTTATGCTGTTAAAGTAATTTTAGATGTTTACTCTCTGTGAGAGGATGTTGACTGTAAAATTTTATTTACATTATAGTCTACTTTTGTTAGTTTTATTTATCTTGTTATATTTGCGTGAAAGTTACTAGATCCTCTTTTAAATGTAATTCTTTTGTATAGTTATTGTGAGTTAAAATAAATATTATGAAGAATTATGTGTGTACAGGGAATACTGCTGTAAGGCCATTCACACTGCAATACGACTGGAAGTGCCTGTAAATGTATGTGTAGCAAATTAGAAAAATGCAAAAAAAAGTAATGGAAACCATATCAGAACTAAAATTTTAGTTCAACAATAAACAATAGCTATGAATAATTATTATGTGTCGATTAATGAAAGATTATAATAATTGGGGCGAGCCCCATGTCGAATGATGACTCTGAAGTGAGTCAACCACCCTATTTTCAAAATACTGGATCCGCCCCTGCTTGGGGAAACTCTCTTACTGGAACTATGGCCTCCAATCATACTTGTTTAGGTAGTCATATAGTAGACTAGATTAGATGATCTCAGTGGCATTTTGATTTTCACTGATAGATATCAGAGACTTGATTGATGTCTTTGACTTATTGAAGAGATGTAGCTTTCAAGGAACAAAGTGGCAGGAGTTGGGACTGAGACTAGGTTTAGTAAAAGATACACTGGAAGCCATTGAAACAAAGTATCGTGGTGATGTGAATCAATGTTTGACAGAGTGCCTCTCCCATTGGCTACGTAGAGCTGATAGTGTTGACAATAGAGGAGGAGCCAACTTGGACTCACTGTCAACTGCTCTACGATCAATGAATGAAACTGCTGTAGCTGAGAAATTGAGTGAGTCAACCATGAGGTCAACCATAAGTGTATATAACTATAATCATTGTATTTTCTATCATAGAACAACAGGTTCTTGTTAATATTTTTAATAATCGTTATACTGTTCTGTCTCAGTCTCTTTGTGATTCTGTTGCTATTGCTTGGTTACTTTATACTGAACGTATGTTAACACAAGAAGCAGTTAGTAGAGTGGTGTCAGCTAGTCCCTCTATTCCTAATCAACGTGAGGCTCTATTAACTGCTGTCAAAGAAGCTGTTCAAACTGATCCCAACAGTTTACATACATTTGCTAATGTATTGTGTACAATCAGTACTAATGTATCACTGGGACAAACTATACTGGATGATATTAGTGAGTATGATAACATAATCACTGCAGCATCTTTTATTTTGTTGTCAAGGCAATTTTGATTAATTCATTGTTCATAGTTTCCCATTACACTGATGCATGTGGGTGGCCAGTATTGTCAAGAGTAGATAATAATTATAGAGGAAAGTGTCCTACCAGCTATATGGTCTGCTTCATCACCGTGTAGAAATGGAAAGTCAAATTCTGGCTATTCCGTATTTTATCTGAGTAGTTATTTTGAGTAGTTATTTTGAGTAGTTATTGCTATTTATTTTCAAATAACTACTAAAAAAATACAGAAATAAACAGAATGTGACTACGCAGTGATGAAGCAGGGGGCATAGAGTGCACAATAGGAGACTCTTGCTATTGTTAGTATAAATTATGTGTATAGTCAATAAATATATCCAATTATGAGGTCATGTGTTGTGGGAAATAGGAGTCTATAAATGTAGTGTCCTAATTATACTATTCTTTGTATTCTTATTATTATGCTTTTAGGTAAGTATTTTCTTACTCCTGAAGTAGATCATGATGTACTTTCACAAGGTAATAATAATCATTTAATTGATAATACATTCATTAATATCTATAGATAATACAAGTACTCCCAATGAAATCAAGATACCAACTGATACACAATCTGGTATTTATACATGTATATCATCAAAATTAATGGTTCATAGTTTTATACTTATTGTCCTTTTCTTTTGTAGGTAGTACTGCTGACACTGAAGTTACTAATTCATCTTCACAACTATTATCATCCGAGTCTTCTCAAGGTATTACTGATTTTATTTAATACTATTATTATAATTATTATTAAAACTTATAGTTGAAGTGCCTGTTCCTAAACATTTACTGGAGAATTTTAAACTAATAAGAGGGTCCTATGCAAAAATGTTTTATAATGTTTGCAAAATTTTAAGGAGGAAATTGGACGTGGATGACATCAAAGAGTTCCTGTCTTATTATAGCACTTCCCTCAGTAGAAAAATTGAGAATTGTACAGATATTTCTAGCATCATTCGTCATTTTAAAGACGAGTGTTCTCTGACTGACATTGCACTTCTTCATAGTGTAGTTGAAAAAATGGAGATCACTGAAGCAAAGGAACACATTGAGACATATAGAACTGAGTTAAAGGAATTCTACAAATCAATATCAGTTAGTCTTTGTCTGGAGAAAAGATTTGGCTCTGTTTCTCATCTTCAATGTGAAACAGTTACTTTTATTTTTGACTGGAAGCCTGAGGAACATGTGCTGCAGGATATCAAGGACATTTTATCAAAAGTGTCCGGTAAACTGCTGAAGATTCAGTTTATAGAGCCTCACAAATCAATATGTGTCACTTGCTCCTTTCCTTTTTCTGATGTTGGGTTTACTGTATTGAGGATGATAGAGAATATTCATATACTAATGGGACAAGGATTAAAGGAACTGACTATTGGTAACTTAACATTATGGAGGAGAAAAGATGTTAGAGAAGAGGTATAATAATTGAATATTGTTTTATGAATATTGTTTTGTATAGGAACTAAAAGAAAAGGTTCAAGGCTTACTACAAAGTACTGAGGTCAGTTAATATAATCATTCTTTTATTAGTTACATTATAGTGCCTGTACAATGTAACAAACTAACAACGTGTTTTGTATTAATTATATGTACAGGTTATTTCTTATATTATACTTGAAGAAGCCGAATATAAACTAAGAGATGCTATCAGTAGCAAAGAGAAGGTATGTCATACTACCAGACTGTACAATTCATTGTATAGTATGAAATTACCATTTCATGCTGTACTTTACATCTAATCATTCCTCTTTAAATATACCATAATTATAGTGGGTTTATTTCAAGGATGATAATTTTCACGAATGGCCTGTATCCGGAGGTTCACGAAATTAATTTTTGCAAATTGCCACTTTTCTGCCATCTTGTACTGTATTAAATTGATTTTCAAAAAAATTTAATTTCGCGAATCTTCAAAAATCCGCGAAATTTGTTACCCTCAAAATAAACCCGCTATACGGTAACTATAATTTTATGCATCATGTATATGTAATTGGATATATTCAGCAATTTTCTGATTTTTCTACCTTATCTAATTAGGAAGTAGTTGCATTGCAACAATTACTACAGGAAGAACCACTTTATGAAGAGTTGACTGTATTGAGGTCTCAGTTTAATGAGATACAAAAAGAAAATGAAGAATCATCAAACAAACTATCAAAAATGAAGAATGAGTATTTGAGATCACTTTCTAGTAATACTGATTCCGGTTAGAGTAGTTTTATTAATTATACTAATAATTATATAATTTATTAAAGCTGCTAGCAAAGTGAGAAGAGGAATGTCCTTTGAAATTGATGACTGCAAATGTCATCTTAAAGCAATGACAAGGCCAGACTATCAGCCATTAGTAGATGATTAAAAAATAATAGAGGAATTACAAGAAAGAATAAGATTAATGAATATGGAACTAATTACTAAAAGAGAACACACTAAGAAGATTATAAAAGATATTAAAGGTTTTATTGATGATGTGTGTCATCATTTGATTGTTGATATTTGAATAGATCATTTGAAAGATAAAGAGACTGTTTCTATTCTTGCTAGTAGTGGATTCGACATAGACAGCTTCACTCATGACCACTTGCACTGTCCCTCCTGTGGCAAGTACTATGATGATCCTAGGACACTACCTTGTCTGGACAGCTATTGTAGAGAATGTCTTGAAAAGGAGGCGAGGAAACAGAGAGAGGAAAAGGAGAGAGAGCGGGAGAGGGAAGCAAGAGAAAGGGAGGAAAGTGGGCAGACAGAGGAGGAGCCGCATGATTTGGATGAAAGTTACTTAGAAACTCTCCGTAACTCTTACAACCTCACTCCTGTTTCCACCAAAGGATCAACTAATGAATACTCTGAGCCTTTGAGCAACACCTTTGACTGTCCTCAAGGCTGTCAGTGTCCCACTGGAATAAGTTTTGATAGAGATGGTGACATTGATCCCATCCCACCTTCAAATAAATTCCTTGGCAACATGGTAAAGGACGTACAACTCAAGAATAAAGTACCAGCTGGTAAGGTTCTCTGTGGGGTTTGTGATGGAAACGTTGCAGTTGCTGTTTGTAACAATTATGAATGTGCTAACCTTCCACTCTGCTCTGATTGTTTAAGGTATCATAAGAAAACAACAAAAACAAAAAGGCATAATATAATATATCCTGAGACAATAGGAGCAAAGGGAAATAGCAATGGAAGCGGAGATGGAGGGGAAGGAAGCCTGCCACCATCATGGAAAGATTTTGAACGCCACAGCTGGTTATGTGATTTTCATCCTACTCATCCTGTCGATCGTTATTGCTATGAACATAAACAGGTGATATGCCTTGAATGTGCAGATCTTAGTGATGATAATAAAGGCCATCGTAACTGTCCAAGAGTGAAACTAATTAGAGATGTTGTAGATGAAGAAAGAACAGCTGTTGCTGAAGCACTTGGTGAAATTAAAGGTGTACAAGCAAGAATTATAAAAGCAATAAATGAAATTGAAATCATGAAAAAATCCCTTACCAGCAATAAAAACTGGACAATATCTACAATTAATGAACATTGTGAGGAACTCATTGCAGATGTAGAGAGTCAAAGAGAAAGTCTTATAAATCAAACGAAGCATTTACATGATAAAATAATGGCATATCTCGTGGAGCACCAGGATGTTCTTAAGCGTATCTCAGATATACTTCAAAGGAGCATTGATTTCATTGGAGGGTCTGTGAACATGGCAATACCAACAGAGTTCATGTTCCTTAGGGAGAGCTTTCATGAGCGTTTGAATTATCTCAAGGAACGCTACAAGAACTCTCACATGCTGCCTTCAGACGTAAATGATAGAATACACCTCAAGTTGAATGATGGTATTGGTGCGGACGGTGCTCTTGGGTATGTCTTTGGAGCACCATTTATTGAAAACTACACTGTGGAGTCTTTCCCAAATCCAGTCTATGCTCAAAAGTCTTATTCATTTAAGATTCAGAGTCGTGATATATGTGGGACAAAAGTTGCTGGTAATTTGCCAATGCTTGAGGCAACTATCTGTTCTGTTGAAAGCCTGGATCCGATCCAATGCTTTGTCAAACTCAATGATGAGGAAGGAGTTTATACGGTTTATTTTTATCCGTTGAGAGCTGGTAGACATAAAGTTAATGTGTATTGTCCTCAAACCCAACCTCTTTTTGTTAAAGGATGCCCATTTTATATTGATGTAAGGCGTTGACTCTGATTTTACTGCATAAACTTACATGTAAGTACTCAGTGTATTGTGTACCTTCTGTCCTAATAATATCTATACGCATATGTATATCTATGCTGTTACAAGTATTTAGATGTTTACTTTGTGTGAGAGGATGTTGACTGTAAAATTTTATTTACATTATACTTTTGTTAGTTTTATTTATCTTATTATATCTGCATGAAAGTTACTAGATTCTCTTTTAAATGTGTTTCTTTTGTAGTTATTGTGATTTCATGTTTATAAAATAAATATTATTAAGAATTTCATGTGTGCAGAGATCTACTGGGAATACTGCTGTAAGGCCATTCACACTGCAATACGACTGGAAGTGCCTGTAATGTATGTGTAGCAGATTAGAAAAATGCAAAAGAAAAATAATAGAAACCATATCAGAACTGAAAATTTTTAGTTTCAACAACAAACAATAGCTATGAATAATAATAATATTCAATTAATTAATGAACGATTATTGATCTTTTGTGAATTGTGTTGTGAACTTGTGACAGCCCATAAACTAGTCTATAAAGTACACAATGGAAGCAGATGAACAGCCTTTACGTCTCTCTCCTGCTCTTCTTCCTCCACCAGTAGATCTACTTGTAAACGATCAAGAGGAGGAAGATAACGAGGATATCCCAGCACATGCTCCTTCTTCTTTTGCTAGCGGTGGATTCGACACAGACAGCTTCACTCGTGATCACCTGCACTGTCCCTCCTGTGGCAACTTGAGTACTATGATGATTCTAGGACACTGCCTTGTCTCCACACCTACTGTAGAGAATGTCTTGAAAAGGAGGCAAGAGAACAGAAAGAGAAAAAGCAGCGGAGAGAAATGGAAAGGGAGGAAAAGCCGAGGAAAAGCAGAGGGAAAGGGAGGAAAATGGACAGGCAGGAGAAGAGTTCGAGGAACAGCCTCAGGATCCGGACGAAAGTTACTTGGAAACTCTCCGTAGCTGCAAAGTGATTCCTGCAGACTCCATCGACCCTTTGAGTAATATTGACAACTTTGACTGTCCTCAAGGTTGCCAGTGGCCTGAAGACACTGTAATAAAGTTTGATGTAGATGGTGGCATCAATCCCATGCCACCAGCAAATAAATTCCTTGACAAAATAGTAAAGGGTTTACGACTCAAGAATGAAGTACCAGCTGGTAAGGTTCTCTGTGGGGATTGCGATGGAGACGTTGCAGTTGCTATTTGTAACAATCTTGAATGTGCCAACCTTCCACTCTGCTCTGAATGTTTAAGGCATCATAAGAGAGCAACAAAAACAAAAAGGCATAATATAATATATCCCGAGACAATAGGAGCAAAAGGAAATAGCAATGGGAGTGGAGATGAAGGGGAAGGAAACCTGCCGCTATCATGGAAAGATTTTGAACGCCGCAACTGGTTATGTGATTTTCATCCTAATGATCCTGTTGATCGTTATTGTTATAAACATAAACAGGTGATATGCCTCAACTGCTCAATTCTTGGTGATGATAATAAAGGCCATCGAGGCTGTGGGAATGTGGAACTAACTGAAGATGTTTTAGATCAAGAAAAAACAACTGATGATGAAGCACTTGATGAAATTAAAGGTGTACAACCAAGAATTAAAAAAGCAATAAATGAAATCGAGGAGATGAAAAAATCCCTCACCAGCAATAGAAACTGGACAATATCTACAATTAATGAACATTGTGAGGAACTCATTGAGGATCTGAAGAGGCAAAGAGAAAGTCTTACAAATGAAACTGAACAAATACATGATAAAAAAATGGCCAATCTTGTGGAGCACCAGGATGCCCTTAAGCGTATCTTAGATACACTTCAAAGGAGCATTGATTTCATTGGAGGGTCTGTGAACATGGCAATACCAACAGAGTTCATGTTCCTTCAAGAGAGCTTTCATGAACGTTTGAATTACCTCAAGGACCGTTACAAGGATTCTGATATGCTGCCTTCAGATGTAAATGACAAGATACACCTCAAGTTAAATGATGATTTTAGTTTAAAGGGTGCTCTTGGGCAGGTTGTTGGAATGCCATTTATTGAAAGCTACACCATTGAGTCTTTCCCAAATCCAGTCCGTTCTCGAAGAGCTTACTCATTTAAGATTCAGAGTTGTGATATATGCAGGACAGAAGTTGCTGGTAATGTGCCAATGCTTGAGGCAACTATCTGTTCTGTTGAAAGCCTGGATCCGATCCAATGCTTTGTCAAACTCAATAACAAGGAAGGAGTTTACACTGTTTATTTTTATCCGTTTACAGCTGGCAGACATAAAATTAATGTGTATCGTCCTCAAACTCGCCCTCTTGATGATTTTTTGTTAAAGGATGCCCGTTTTATATTGATGTAAGGCGCTGACTGTGAATGTACTGCATAAACTTACATGTAAGTACTCAATGTATTATGTGTAACTTCTGTCCTGATAACATCTACAGTATACCACGCTGCATTTGGCATCTGATATCTATGCTATGATAAGTATTTAGATGTTTACTCTCTGAGAGAGTAGTCTAGATCTTGCGTAGCCAGACCCATCCCCTTTTTTGACAACCGTCCAAATTGTCAAAAAGGGGGATGGGTCTGGCCAGCTATGCAAGACTACTGAGAGAGGATGTTGACTGTAAAATTTTATTTACATTATACTTTTGTTAGTTTTCTTTATCTTGTTACTAGATCCTCTTTTCAATGTAATTCTTTTGTAGCTATCATGATTTCATGTTTATACATAAAAATTTTGTGTGTGCACTGTGCAGAGGTACTGGGGGATACTATTGTAAGGCCAATTCACACTGCAATACGACTGGAAGTGCCTGTAAATGTATGTGTAGCAAATTAAAAAAATGCAAAAGAAAAATAATGGAAACCATATCAGAACTAAGAATTTTTAGTTTCAACAATAAACAATAGCTATGAATAATAATTATGAATCTATTAATTAATTAATGAACGATTATTGATCTTTTGTGAATTGTGTTGTGACAGCCCATAAATAAAGTACACAATGGCAGCAGATGAGCAGCCTTTACGTCTCTCTCCTGCTCTTCTTCCTCCACCAGTAGATCTACTTGTAAACGACCAAGAGGAGGAGGAAGTAGAGAATGAGGATATCCCAGCACCTGCCGCTCCTTCTCCTTTTGCTAGTGGTGGATTCGACATAGACAGCTTCACTCGTGATCACTTGCACTGCCCCTCCTGTGGCAAGTACTATGATGATCCTAGGACACTACCTTGTCTGGACAGCTACTGTAGAGAATGTCTTGAAGAGAAGACAAGAGAGCAGATGGAGGAAGCGGAGAGAGAGCGTGAAAGGGAAGGAGAGGAAAACCGAGAGAGTGAAGACTCGGACAAAGAATACAACGAGGCTCTTAGAACATTTGATCTCAGCCCCTGCCCGTCCAGCACTACAGGTTCAACTATGTCTCAGCGCTCAGCTAGAAATGATGATTTTGATCCTGTCAGTAGATCTAACGACTTCCATTGTCCTCAAGGCTGTAGGCGTTATACTGGCATAAAGTTTGATCCTCAAGATGGTAGTATTAGTGGAATCCCACCATCAAACAAATCCCTCAAGAACATGGTACAAGGTGTTCAATTGCACGAAGGTTTGAAAGCCGGGGAAATTCTCTGTGGCGGATGCGATAAGGAAAAACCTGCAATTGCTGCCTGTAGTAATCCAAAGTGTGCCAATCTCCCTCTCTGTTCTGAGTGTGTGGGTAGTCATTTGACCACGTCAGAGCCAGAATCACATTTATTAATCTGTGTCAACAAAGGTGGTGAGGGAAACAACAAAAATGGTAAAAAGCGAAATTTGCGAAATGGCTGGCGTTGCGAGTTCCACCCCGACGAAGTTGTTGATCGATATTGCTATAAACATAAAGTGGTCATATGCAGGGATTGTCATTTGTGCCCTCAGCGAGAGTGTACCCCTGACTGCAATAACTTTACTCTACTGAGCCAAGATTGTATGAAGGATGAAGAGCCTGCCATTGCTGAATTGCTTGACAGAGTTAATTCTTTGCACGATAAAATAAAATATTCCATCAAGGATATTGACACGATGAAGAAAGAGCTGAGGAAGAATAAGAAATGGGCATACCGTGCAATTGATGAGCAGTACAAGAAGCTAGTTGACAGCCTAAGGCAGCAGAGAAGAGATCTCATCAATAAAACATACCACGTATACAAGAGGAAATGGGACAACCTCAAAGATCACCAGGATGCTCTTAAGCGTATCTCGGATACATTTCAAAGGAGCGTTGATTTCATTGGAGGGTCTGTGAACATGGCAATACCAACAGAGTTCATGTTCCTTAAGGAGAGCTTTCATGAGGGTTTAAATTACCTAATTGATCGTTACAAGAACTCTTACATGCTGCCTTCAGATGTGAACCAAAGGATACACCTCAAGTTAAATGATACTTTTAGCATAGACGGTGGTACTCTTGGGCAGGTTGTTGGAACGCCATTTATTGAAAACTATACCCTGGAGTCTTTCCCAAATCCAGTCCGTTCTCAAAGAGCTTACTCATTTAAGATTCAGAGTCGTGATATATGCAGGACAGAAGTTGCTGGTAATGTGCCAATGCTTAAGGCAACTATCTGTTCTATTGCAAGCCTAGAACCAGTTGAATGCTTTGTTCGACTCAATAACGAGGAAGGAGTTTATACAGTTTATTTCCACCCGTTTACAGCTGGTAGGCACATGATTAGTGTATTTCGTCACCAGGATCCTCTTGAGGGAATTCCTGTGAGGGGATGCCCTTTCTATATTGATGTTAAACCTTAAAATGCAAGTTTTTTTCCATGAAGTGTCTTGACTATAGTACTAATAATAACTGTTACAATAACTGTGTGCATGCATTATGCCATAGATATTATAGACTACGTAACCGTTATAGACTACGTAATGTAGTGTATAATATTTATGATTATGCTAACTGGGTATAGCTTAATTGTTTAGTAACTAATTTGTATTAGATCCAGGTATCCTAAACTTTATTTTTCTTTCGACTCTCTGTGAGAGTTTTTCTGTTGCAAAAATTATCATTTTGTATTCTTTTATGATAAGTAGCTCTCAGTAGTAGAATCTATTATTCTATTTTTTACAATTACTTTTTAAATAAATAATTATTATTGGTCTATGGTCTATCATCACGTGGTGGTCAGGCTTGAATTACTAAGGTGCTGCTTGCTTGATCTTTCACTTTCAGTATACAATGGCCACAAGAGAAGATTCAGAAACTGGACACCGTCTTGACCCTGCTCCTAGTGGCGGATTCGACATAGACAGCTTCGCTCGTGATCACTTGCACTGTCCCTCCTGTGGCAAGTACTATGATGATCCTAGGACACTACCTTGTCTGGACAGCTACTGCAGAGAATGTCTTGAAAAGGAGGCGAGGAAACAGAGAGAGGAAGATGAGATAGAGCGCGAGAGAGAAGCAAGAGAAAGGGAGGAAAGTGGGCAAACAGAGGAGGAGGATCCAAACCAGAATTTCTCATGCAGTCTCACTCCTTCCTCCACTGAAGGATCAACTAATGAATACTCTGAGCCTTTGAGCAACACCTTTGACTGTCCTCAAGGCTGTCAGTGTCCCACTGGAATAAGTTTTAATGGAGATGGTGGTGCCATTGATCCCATCCCACCTTCAAATAAATTCCTTGACAACATGGTAAAGGACGTACAACTCAAGAATGAATTACCAGCTGGTAAGATCCTCTGCAAGAGCTGTAATGATGGAGAAGTTGCAGTTGCTGTTTGTAACAATTATAAATGTGCCAACCTTCCACTCTGCTCTGATTGTTTAATACATCATTTGAAAAATTCCGAAATAAAAGAACATCGCATTGTAGACCCAAATCCTGAAGACAGAAGTAAAGGACAAAACCATTTTCCAACATGGAAAAATTTCATTCGACACAACTGGCCTTGCGATAATCACCTAGATCATCCTGTTGATCGTTATTGCTATGAGCATAAGCAAGTAATATGCCGTGAATGTGCTGGTGTATCTAGTGGTCATCGCGAGTGTGCAAAGATTGAGCTGGCCATGGATGTTATGGATAAAGAAATAGCAATTATGACAGAGCTCATTGATCAAGTTAATGACATACATAATAAAATTGAAAATGCAATGAAGGAGATTGAGACAACGATAGCATCCTTACCCCCCAAAAAAGATAAGGTGCTTCATGAAATTTCAGATTATTACGGCGGACTTATTGGCACTCTGGAGCAACAGAAAGAAGAAATGACCGCTCAGACATGCCAGATTTATGAAACAAAAATGGCTAACCTCAAAGAGCACCAGGATGCTCTTAAGCGTATCTCATATACACTTCAAAGGAGCATTGATTTCATTGGAGGGTCTGTGAACATGGCAATACCAACAGAGTTCATGTTCCTTAAGGAGAGCTTTCATGAGCGTTTGAATTACCTAATTGACCGTTACAAGGATTCTTACATGCTGCCTTCGGATCTTAATGACAGGCTACATGTCAAGTTTTTGGATGGTTTTAGACCTCTTGGGCATGTCGTTTTTTGCTTAGTTTAATTATTGAAGTGTAGTACGTACAAGAACATATCTTATAGGCAATTATTGCTGTTTATTTTCTAATTTTCTTATGTTCTATGACTATAGTACTAATAATAACTGCTGCAGTAATAATTTATGCATTATGCTAACTCCAAATATAAATTATAAACTTATTTTTTATGTTTCATAAATTAACTCAACTCTCTGTGAGAGTTTTCTGTTGCAAAATTATTATTTGTATTGTAGAATTATTATTTGCTCTGCGATTCGATAAAGTGTTATTACTAAGTAATATTCATTTGAGAGAGTCTGAGAATGACGGGCACAGAGGTACAGGGGAGGTTCCCCTCCTCCGTTATTACCATGGCAACCAGATCGGGAGAGGTGACGTCGTACGTGAGATTGAGAAGATTCAATGAAGGGAGGTCCTTCCAGTTGGACAAAAGGTTACCTTGACGACGATTAATAGGAACAAGATCATTGGGATCACCTAAAAATAATCATTAATCATACAATACAATGTTTTATAGTAGGTTGAACAAGATATACGTCCATGTGCACACACAGATAGCCTTACATTTAGTTGAAATTTGTAATTCCAACTTTCTACATGGCATAAGTGTATTAATAAAGTAACGAATGTATCAGAAAATCTACTAAAAAAAATCAACAGACTCTGCACATGATTTATCATTCCAGATAGCACAGCAGCTAACAAGAAAAGCAATAGTTTAATAAGAGAACCTTACCCAGTTCGTTACTGACAAAGGCATCAGCCTGTACTCTCTCAGAGAACTTGTACGTCTCACAGCAAACGAGTACAGGGACATTGTATGACTTGGCAACGAGAGAGATAGTGGCAGTACCAATCCTTGACATAACATAACCATTGGCCAGTAATGAATGGGCCCCTAGCAAGACCTTGGACACCTGCCAGTAATAGTAATAGTAACTAAGGATGAGTTTATTGTTTCAATCTTATTATTCTTTTGGCATTCCCCCCCTCTCTCTCTCTCTTTGCTCCTCTTTCATTCTTATATGTACAATGTGTCTCTACCTCTTTCATGATGTATGATACAGCATTAAAGAATATGTAAGAGCAAGGAATCCCTTCCTTTACTAACCTACGAAGAGTTTGTTGTCCTGTAGGAGGAAACAAGAGCACACAACAGTATCATTGCTATCATGACATGTCAATAAACCAATAACAATTTAACAAGAAAACAAGCCATTGAATAAGAGGTACATGTAACACCAGGTTTCCAACAGAATAGTGTTCAGCTTCTCATTAGTACAATGTTGCTCAAAAATCTGGCCAAACACCCTAGTACAGGGACTTACATTGTAGGTCAAATTTTGCCAAAAATCACTAGGAGAGAATTCTTCATTTTTATAATTTTTTTCTGATACATATAGATGTTCTTATGTTGTCTAGAAAGTTTGAGTTGGTTCTGATCAAATTTGGATTTTTTACAAATTTTAAAAGTTGCTCCAAAATCGGGCCAAAGACCCTGTACTATAGTACAGGGACTTTGGCCAAATTTCGCCAAAAATCACTAGGAGAGAATTCTTCATTTTTATAATTTTTTCTGATACATATACATGTTCTTATATTGTATAGAAAGTTTGAGCTCATTCTGATTGAAATTGAATTTTATACGAATTTCCAAAATAGCTCCACAAGCTATATGCTATATTACAAGGCTAGTTAGCTCACAAGTCACAAAGCATGTCTTTTTATGCTTTTAGGAAACTCTGGGAACACTGCGTCTTTAAATTTTAGTTTGTTTTTACTTTTACCTTCTAGCTTAGGTCTTGAGTCCACCACAATGACTCTGAACTTCAATCCTTTATTGTGAGCATCAATGAGGGACTTTACAACTATAGAAGAACTGAGAGTGGGCGTGTCAGTGCCACGCCCCTTAAACTCACTGTGCATAGACAAGAATGACGTCGTGGTCTTTGATTATCTTACAACAAGAGGCGGAGATTACTTCGTCGGCTAGCGACACACGATGCTGTAAATATTCATCAATATCTTTACACAACTCTTGCTTTGCCTATAATGTGAAAAAATTCCTATTTATAACACTGTATACTGGTTTATTTTCACAGTGAAATATTTCACAAATTTTTGCATTTTTTGCTTCGTCGTAAAAATTTTCCACTGCAAAACTCTTCATCTCCATTGCCACATGGTGCAGTCTGCAAGCTATTCGCGAAAATTAATTACACAAAATCTTAGAAATGCAAGATTCGTGAAAAAATTTCTACCACGAAAATAAGCCAGCATATGGTACTCATAATTAAAATTTATAAATACTAATAATTAATTCAATACTTATGTCATTCTAATTAATGCACCTCATTCTCTGGTGTGTTTGGTTGTATTTTAGTGATTTTGAGTTTGAGCCATTTTATGGCATTACCCATACTGACTGACAGAGGACGACTTGATATAAGAAAACTAGAGAAGAAGTACATAATATAGTGATACAGTATAACACAAAATTTTCAAGGGCAGTACATTTAGCAAATTTGCCTAAAAATCTATTTCGTGGAAGTAATTTTTGCAAATCTTCCAAAAAATTGTG
Source organism: Amphimedon queenslandica (assembly GCF_000090795.2). Classification (NCBI taxonomy): domain Eukaryota; kingdom Metazoa; phylum Porifera; class Demospongiae; order Haplosclerida; family Niphatidae; genus Amphimedon; species Amphimedon queenslandica. The sequence continues at coordinate 101,186 of NW_003546417.1, read as the reverse complement.
AAATCCACAAAATTTATAGCCCTCAAAAATTTTGCGCTATACGGTATACATAAATAAATGTACTACATGTGCATAGTATATATGTACATTGACTTTCGGATTCTCATTCTAACCTGATGTACGGTTTCAGTGTAACCTCGAGATCTCTTGAAAGTATTTTCTGTGGTGGCGTCGTGTACTCTTTTATGACCTATGATTGTCTCTTTGTAATTATGGGATGCTGGGTTGGTATTCTAACCTTTTTGAATGCTCCCAGCATTGCAATACAGCGTGCATTAGAACCACAAATGATACCCTGAGAATATAGCACAGCTAGTCTTACTACTGAAGGCGGAATGAGATTAGGACTGAGTGTGTGTGTGAGTAAAAAAAGAAAAGAAAAAGGTAGTACTTAAAAATTAATTTTGGCTTTTTATCAAGTGAAATCAATTTCACTATTACGTATTACCCCTTGCCTGGATTTGAAGCAGGGTTTCCCAGAAAGTATAATGCTAAATGAACTAAAAAGCATGCTTTATACATATAAAGCAAATTTTAAAATTTGTAAAAAAATTCAAACTTGATCGGAATCAGCTCAAACTTTCTATGTAACATAAGACCATGTATATGTATCAGGAAAAATGATTAAAATGGAGAGTTTGCATCTACCTATTTTTAGTGAAATTTGGCCGAAATCCCTGTACTATAGTACAGGGACTTTTGCCTGATTTTAGAGCAACTTTAAAAATTCGTAAAAAATCCAAACTTGATCAGAATCAGCTCAAACTTTCTATGTAATATAAGCCATGTATATGTATCAGGAAAAATTATAAAAGTGGAGAATTTGCATCTACCCATTTTTAGTAAAATTTGGCTGAAATCCCTATACTATAGTACAGGGACTTTTGCCTGATTTTAGAGCAACTTTAAAAATTCGTAAAAAATCCAAACTTGATCGGAATCAGCTCAAACTTTCTACACAACATAAGTGCATGCATATGTATTAGAAAAAATATAAAAAGAAAGAATTCTCTCTTTGCCATTTTTGATAAAATTTGACAAAAGACCATCATGTACTATGGCCCTTTGGTCTGATTTTAGAACAATTCAAGATCCTTTGGGAAACCCTGATCAAAAACTGTATTAAAAATAAAGAAAAGGTCAAAATAAATAGGTACCTCAGTGATGTAGTGAAATCACTTCTCCTCTCGTACTGATGAAGATGAGAGAACAATGGAACCTGTCTGCCATCTTCTGAATGTGATATACTCTGGAAGAGAGAAAGGAAGAGAGTGAGAGAAGCAAGACCGATTGAGTAAAAAGAGTTAATTCAGTTCAATTGGGGAAATTCCCTTACTTTTTCTTTTAACAAGTGAACAGCTCTAGCCGTACTCTTAACCTGTTCAATATTATAACTGCCTCCAATGTCTTTCTTACTCTCGCTACAACTAACACCTCCACTTACTGTCTTACCAGTCAAACCCGTTTGACCGGTTTTACCGACGGGGCCAGTCTGACTTGTTTTTGAAGGAACACTGCCCACACTCCCAGTTTCTAATTTCTTCTGAGCCTGCATTTATTATAACAAAGAGTATGTATGTATATTTAATTAATAAACTGCTCACTCTTCTCTCAGCTTTTAACTTCTTCTTAGCTTCTTTTGCTTCTTTGGCCGACGCTCCAGACCCTTCAGCACTGCCTCCTCCATCCTTGCCTCCTTTCTGACGCTGTGGTTGAGTTTTTGGATCCTTCTTTGAGCCTTTGGACTTCTCCTCGCTCTCTTTGGAGCTCATTTTTAATTGTGGGCAGGTAGCACTTGCCCACTTTGCACACGTGAGAGCACGTGGCTGCGCATGCGCACAAGGAGTCCATTGTTTAAGCTGAGCCGCACAATTAATTAATTAGCCACACCTTTTAAATGGCTAAAAGTGAGAAAGAGGCTCTTTTAAAAGAAAGATGCATCAGTGCTTCACCGGAAAAGGAAGAGCTGAGCCACTGGGAGGCTGCCAAGATGCTATGGCATCAAGACTGCTGTCCCTGTCTGCCTGCTCGCTACATCCTCGCCGTAATGAGCTTCTTTGGTTTTGTAATAGTGTATGCTCTGAGAGTAAATCTCTCCATGGCTATAGTGGCAATGGTCGGTAATTCGTCCAATGAAACAGATCATGATGTAAGTAGCTGTGCTAATTATAATATGCAATCAATTTTAATGGATTTTGTGTTTGATATCTAGCATTTTAATTGGACTTCAACTCAGCAAGGTCAGCCTAAGTCCTATGAACCTTTCCTCTTATCTTTTCAAAGATATACCAAAGTTTTATGACTATTTCATTGTGCAGGTTGGATACTCTCGGCATTTTTCTATGGCTACATCATCACCCAGATACCAGGCGGGTTTCTTGCTGGTGTGATTGGAGGAAAGCTTGTTCTGGGACTTGGTATAGTGATTACTGCTGCCCTCTCTCTCCTGACTCCACTGGCTGCTAGGATACACTTTGGAGCGCTCATTGCCCTTAGAGTATTAGAAGGATTCTTTGAGGTGAAAACTGAGAGAGAAAGCAAGAGATAGAGCATTTGCTAATGACTCATACACCATATAACAATAGTGTAGGATGAGGTTTAGAACCTAGGAATATCTTTCCACCTAAAGAAACCTTATAATATACTTGTAGTAGTAGCCTTGGCCAAAAGAATAATATTTCACTATCATTATGTTTATATAACATTTTAGGGCGTAACGTTTCCAGCAATGCATGCAATGTGGGGCAAGTGGGCACCTCCTGCTGAAAGGAGCATACTAACCACAATTACTTATGCAGGTATGTTCTATGAAAATAGATTTTGTGATCCTTTGACGATTTGTTGCAAAATTTTTGTTTGGGTTTCCTACAGGTCCGTTTTTTGGTAATGTCATCTCTTTCCCACTGTCTGCAGTTCTCTGTGTGTACGGGTTCGCTGGAGGCTGGCCTTCAGTCTTTTATACATTTGGTAGAGCATAAAATAAAATGGCTTTGAAAATCAATTTTTTTTTATTCATAGGTATTTTAGGTATTATTTGGTATATTTTCTGGTTGTTGCTTATTTTCGATACTCCTGCTAAACACCCTCGCATTTCAGAGCGGGAAAAAGAATACATTGAGGGCGGGATTGCTGATGTTAATGTAGGATCAGAAAAGGTACTGCCAAATAATTTATCAATACCTTCTTTTCTCTCTCTCTTCCCTTTATTACCATTGTCCCTATAAAAACAATGCATCAAAAATAATAATAATAAATAATAATATAAAAGATTAATATCTCTAATAATGCTAATGTAGGATTAGAAAAGGTAATAATAAGTAACATATAATTAATAATAAGTAACAGTCGAAAAGATTAGTCTCTCTACTTTAGCCTTTTTGTTCAATGATAGGTCCCTGTTCCTTGGCTGCAGATATTAACATCTCCGGCAGTGTGGGCTATAATAGTGGCCCATGTAAGCGTCAATTGGGGCAACTACATTATGCTAACATGCATACCATCTTACTTTCATGATGCTCTGGGACTATCATTTGGACAAGTAAAGAGAGGACAAAATGATGTATCAAGATTATTATTACTAAAATTAATTTTTTAGAATCTTATCGAAAATGGGATATTTTCTGGCATCCCATATGTCGGGTTTGTTGTATCGACTATAATTGCTGGGCAAGTTGCAGACTTTCTGAGAAAGAAATGGATCTCAACAAAAAACGTTCGAAAAGGCATAACACTTATTGGTACAATTCACTATTGGGAGAAACCTACTCTATTGTTCTTTCTGTCTGTGTAGCATTTGTCTTTGGTGCGGCTGGCCTTCTAGTTACCGGATATTTTGGTAAAAAGAAACTAGACTCTGTTATATTCCTCACCATATCTGTGACCGGAGTGGGTCTGGCAAACGCAGGATTCAATATCAATCATATTGACATTGCTCCAAGGTTTGCTGGTGTTTTGATGGGGATCACTAACTGTGCAGCCACCATCCCTGGCATTGTGGCCCCTACTGTTGCTAAATACATTGCACAGAAGGTTAGTTAGTAAATTAGGGTGGTATAATTTATTTACATCAAAAATTAATGACCCTATTATATAGAGCTATGTTTGGGGGTGAATCCTACTTAGTAACGCTACCGCGTTACTAATATCCATGCATTTGTGTCATATTTTTGCTACTATAATACTTACATTTATTTGCATTTTACATTAAAAGCCACCTGAAGGTTCTGATGAGAGACACATTTATCAAGCCGAATGGAGGGAAGTTTTTATCATAGCAGCTGAAGTGTATCTCTTTGGTGCTGCAGTCTACTTGATATTGGCTGAAGGCACAAAGCAATGGTGGGCAGATGGAGTGAAAAGAGCTCAGAAAGAGACAAAGGATGGACTGATTGTTAGTCAGGAACAAAAGACAACTATCCAGGAAAAGAATGGCTCATTACTTGGAAGCGGTTCAAGATAGCTAAGCCATGACTATTATTATTTTTATAGTTTTATAATAATGCTTTTAAGGCACCTGCTGTCTCTTTATTATTATTATTATTATTATTATTATTATTATTATTATTATTATTATTATTTCTATTATAACTGAATTCTTTTGATGACAGTGACATGTTGCTGTAATATGAAATAATTTAAGAAAAATGCAATAGAAAACAAATAATAAATATTAAGCTGTGAAACAAAAATAATAAAAGATATTCTTGAATATGTAATAAAATTCTTCCTACTGAGCGGTTGAGTCATGCAGTAACACTGGAGTCCTTCCTCTTATTCTTGGCCCGTTTGACCAGCTTTGCTTTCTGGCATCGCCAAGGATAGCAAAAATGGCAGCACCAAACAGAAAGACTTCAGCTGCAATGATGAAAACATTGCGCCATTCTTCAATGAGTACTTCAGTATCAGAATCATTCTATGAAATTAATAAAGCTTGAGATAAAGGTCAGTTTACATTACCATACAAATGAGGCTTGACCTTAAACATGCTACAACAATGCATTAAGCTATTCAATCATTAAATAAAGGTCTGCATTTGTAACCACATTGTGAGGTTTGGCTATAAAAATCAACAACGCACAAATTTGAACAATTGGCCAAATCTCTGACAGATATAAAAATAGCTCCATTTTGTTTTCAACAGCTTGTGTAAGCTATAGGCATAAAGATGCAAGCTGTAAACGAGTATCTAAAAAGGTGCAAATTTCCAGTCATAACGTACTGCATGAGCTATTAGTTTAGTTATTAATGGTCCAATGATTCCAGGTAGAGTCCCTGCAGTGTTGCACAGCCCCATAATGATCCCTGCATATCGGGGTGCCATCTCTAGCATTGCAACGGAGTGGCCTGCTAGCTGCATTCCTCCTACAGAGACTGTCAGTGTTAACAGGAGAAGTGCTAAGAGTTTCGTCGTACCAAAGTACGCACAGAGTACAATGAAGAGTGCTTGCAGTACGAGAGCTGAGGGGGAGAAAAATAACATGAAAGTGAAAGAATAAGTAACAACAACATTTAAAGAGAAGACACAAATGTAAATAATATATAACAGAAAGCTGTTTTTCATTACATTATATATATATATATATATTTGTGTATTCTCCTTAGATGCTGTTTTTTTTAAACTATAAAGCAAAAAAAGAAGTAGGGGCAATACATAGCTATACGCCTACATGAACAGCTGAAAAGTTTTCGTGTGTTAGTGACAGAAAGAAACCTATCCTTTATAAGATCTGCAGCTGCTCCGGCAACAAAAACAACAATAGTGTCAAAGAAGTAAGGGATAGCTGAGAACACTCCATTCATAACTAAATCCTAGACAATGAGAAGTATTATACGTAACAAAAAGCAGTAATTAACTATCAGTGTAAAGAAATGAACATTAGTTCAATTTAGTTGTATTATACGAACCTTTTTAATGTCAAATCCAACTGCCTGTTTGAAATATGTAGGCATTGTTGTCAAGAGAACATAAAACCCATAGTTACTACTGAATTGGACTACAATAGTACCCCATACTGCTGGCGATGTCAATATGTCAAACCATGGAGTAGGAACCTGAATATAAAAAAGGACGATACAATACGTGTGAAAACATAACAAAACTAATTACAACAATCTAATATTAACGTGAGAGTAACAGCAATTGTTACAAGGGAATCGAATTGGCAGCAATTCTATCTTTACTTTTACAATATTTTTGTTATCAATTTCAGTAATGGCATTTTCTATGTATCTTCTCTCAGCCGAAGTTATCCTCGGATGACTAGAGGGACTATCAAATGCTAGAAACAGCCAGAAAAAGAACCAGATGACACCCATAATACCTATATAAGGAACATAAAACTTACTACAACAGAGTGTGAGATGTGCATACCACATAAGTAGAAGGCTGAGGGCCATCCACCAGCGAATCCATATTTACAGAGAAGGGCAGTAAGAGGGAACGAGAGGATATTGCCTACGTATTGTCCTAGAAAGAAATGAGTTAGTGAAGGTTTTAAAAATGCGCCTTCTTTTTAGTACCTGCAAACACAAAAGTTATAAGTCGAGATCTTTCGGCAGGCGGAGCCCACTTCCCCCAGAGTGTGTGATTTGACGGAAAGGTAACACCCTGTAATCAAACAATATAGCTCATGTATTGGAACAACTCTCAAGTTCGGATTAAGATTGTGCATGCATAATAGTACAAATGAATGACCTCAAATATTCCTTCCAATATCCGTACAGCCACAAGGACCCATATGCCCAGACTAGCTGCTAGAGGCGTGAGGAGTGTGAATATTGCTGTAGCTAGAATGCCGACACCAAAAACATATTTTGCACTGAATCTCTGGGCCAGCCAGCCTCCTGGTATCTGTGTGATTATGTACCCAACGAAAAAGGCAGACAAGAGAAAACCTGGAAATTTATATTATTATCATTATGCATGATGTAATGAAGAAGTTTTAATAAGGCATTAGTTAGGGGAGGAACAGTCTACCTTGCTCCGTTGGAGTCCAGTTGTATGTCTATGATATCATAAAAAGATAAAAAGCATCGGTTTATAAGCAAATTACCCTGTGAGAATGCTTGCGGCCGTCTGTCCCATTCGCCATTACAATGATTGCCATAGAAAGGTTGACTCTCATCGCGTAGACATTTACAAATCCCAGGAAAGATAGGACGGCCAGTATGTACCTCTTTGGGACACAGGGGAGGCAGTGTCTCCGCCATAGCGAGCGTCGCTCGGAGTAAAACTGTGTGGAGAGCAAGAGCAAGTCTTTCTCATCTGCAGACATTTACGACACAACACACAGCAATCACAACTTGGCCTGCAGGGTGTGTGCTTGCGAGCGGAAATGCTTCGGGAGCACGTGACCACACGTGGGCCACTAATAATTATTATTGCCAAAATTAATTATTAATTATTAATAAGAGTGAAAAATAAAAAATTAACTGCTAGTCATCATCTTCATCAGAGTCATCAGGGTCTTTATAATTGCCCCTGACAGTCATTTTCATCACATCGGCAATCTCTCTCTTCTTCCAAGGATTCTCTTCAATATCAGTCTTCACTGCACCAATCTCTGATAACTTCCATTCTAACTCTATCAAGAAAAAAATAATAATTACATTATATTCACGTTACAATTATATCTATGTCTTCATCATTATGATCTACCTTCAAGGGAGATCTTCATTCCACCAAATTCAAATGGTCCAATCATCTGACCCTTGAGATCGTCCTCAAAATATACAAAAATTGTCGGGAGGTTTTTGTCAGGATAGTTGGGTATGCAGGTAGTGGACACGCTCTTGAGAAACTTTGTCGCCGGGAACCTGGCAGCTAAATTTACCATATGCTGATTGACTAGTGTGCATAAAGGAATACTGTACTGTATTATTAAGTGAAAATAACTTTTTTTAAATACTACAGGTATTTCGATGAAATTTGGCCACAGTCTTTGTACACAGGGTTTTTAGCCCAAATTTGCAGCAACTTTAAAATCTTGTAAAAAAACCAAATTTGATTGAAATCAGCTCAAAATTTCTACACAACTTAAGAACATGTATATGTATCAGAAAACATTATGAAAATAGAGAATTCTTACATATCCATTTTTGGTGAAATTTGGCCAAAGTCCCTGTACTATAGTACAGGGACTTTTGCCTGATTTTGGAGCAACTTTAAAAATTCGTAAAAAATCCAAATTTGATCAGAATCAGCTCAAACTTTCTACACGACATAAGAACATGTATATGTATCAGGAAAAATTATAAAAATGAAGAATTCTCTCTTAGTGATTTTTGGTGAAATTTAGCCAAAGTCCCTGTACTATAGTACAAGGACTTTCTCCTGATTTTGGAGCAACTTTAAAAATTCGTAAAAAATCCAAATTTGATCAGAATCAGCTCAAACTTTCTACACAACATAAGAACATGTATATGAATCAGAAAAACTACAAAAATGAACTTTTAGCCATTTTTGACAAAATGCCCTGTACTATATAGTATTGGGTGTTTGGTAACTTTACTAAGGATACCCAGGTTTGTACAAGTGAAGTACTACCCACACTCCATCCCCAGCCTTGTTGACCTGGTCCACATAGTCTACACCACTTATCTCTATAACTGACCCAAAAACAGCTCTCCGCTGTACAGCTGTCATTTCTGCCAATCTCTTTTGTCTAAACGAACAATTTTAACAGCAAAATAAATCAAAATTTCAAGAAGTAAAATTTTATACTCTTGTCTGCTATTTTATCATTATTAAACCGACCTGTACTCCAGGAGTATTCTCTCATCAGCATCATCTTCTAATTCCTCCAATTCATCGAGTGTCATGTCTTCTATTGGCTTTGAAGACACTCCTTCTCCTTCACTCACAACCCTCTGGTTAATTACATCGTCTACTATCTAACGAAGACTCAAAAACAGGGAGTTTTGCTTTCTCATACCTGTACCACGGCATCCTCTGTGATCCCTTTCTCTTTAGGAGGCAATATCCCTTTAGATCTGAGAATATCATTCCACTCAGTATCAGCATTGGGATTCTCCATGATTATTATTTTATTAGAACACACCCACAATGACGTCATGTGTTTAAAATTATTGCAACACCATTGCCTCAGCTTGAAAAGTTTGTAGCTCTTTCTTGCTGCTATGGCAGTTGCAGTAAGTTCTCAGACTCTAGAGGTTGCTGATGTTCCACTGAAAAAGGCCTCGCAGAGTGATCAAGACGACTCAGAAGAACAATGGTCCCTGGAAAATAAGGAACTTGATACCAGTGAACCCACAACTATGGAGACCACAACAGCAACCCCCACTCCTCCTCCACTGCCTAAAGAGAATACCATGCTAGCATTACCAGGCTCAGGTCTCACTAATGATGAGTTTATTTCAGGATTTCATCAAAATTTCAATTGTCAGGACTATGATTATCCTGTCCAGTGTCCGATCTGTTTATGCGACAAGGAATTCCTCAGAGAACTCCCTTGCTGTGAGTTTGAAATATGTAGAACTTGCATCCGTTGGATTATTGCAACTAATATTGATGAGGGTCGTTCTTTTATGCCTTGCCCAAATTTGGATTGCAACAAAGGACTTCCAAGAGATTTCATCCAGGAATATTTTGGAAAAAAGGACAGTGAGATGAAAGCAAAGTACGAGAGATTCCGTGTCAATCAGGAGAATGACCCCACAAAGAAGACATGTCCAAATTGCTGTTTCATAACAGAGCGAGACGATCTTCCGGAGTACAAATTAAAACCACCAACACCAGAGGATTATAACATAACATGTGAAAAATGCTCCTTTCAATGGTGCTTTAGCTGTTACTCTCCGTGGCACAAGGACCTTTCATGCAAAGAGTATCATCAAGGTGATGAGCTGTTTCGTATATGGACTGATGATCGACCATCTAATTGTCAGCAGTGTCCACAATGCAAGGTATTCATTCAGATTTCTGAAGGATTTTGTAATACCATTATATGCAGCCAGTGCAACACACCTTTCTGCTACCTGTGTGGAGAAAAATTTGACAATTTCCCAAATATTGGAGATCATTACCAAAAGCTACCTCCTAATGGTTGTCCATTTAACATGATTCCTGAGATATCAGCAAAAGGATGTAGGTATTACTTTGCGAAAGCAACTTCCTTGACTGGTTACCAAATCCTGTTCGTTGGACTTTGTGCTATAATTGCTGTTGTAGCAATAGTGTTGCTGTCTATTGATGGATTGGTAAAGCTGTACAAAAAAATTAAAGAATTATTTGAAATGATTGAATGATTTAGTGTACCTGACATCTTTTACTATCTGTATATATATAATTATATTTTATTACATCTATATTGCTGATATAAACAAATTCATTTTAAACCACACAAGTGTTAATGAATATTATAATTACACCCACGACATCCACTGTACTATTTATATAGGTGATGTCATTTCTAAAAATAGAAATTGGTGAGTCTATATAAAGGCTCAATTGGCTTTCATTATGCTTATAACATTATAATTTAATTATTTACAAGCTACTATGGCAGCTGTAGTGTATCCTCAGACTTTGGAGGTTGCTGAAGCTGTTCCAGATAAAGTTTTACAATTAGATGAATACAATCATGATCATAGTCATGACAGGGACTCAGGGCAATGGTCACTGGATAATGATGACCCCAAAGACAGTCCAGGGCTGGAGACAGTTGTGATATCAAGAATCCCCACTCCCCCTCCACCTCCTCCACTACCCCAAGTCAATACTGTGTTATTACTACCGGGCTCAGGCCTCACTCATGAAGACTTTATTACAGAATTTCAAGATCCTATTGGCCTGGACTATGATAGCAATGATGTGGCAACATGTGATTGTATGCAGTGCCCAATCTGTTTATGCAAAAAGTCCCATCCACCGAAAATGCCTTGCTGTCAATTTGAAGTATGCAAGGCTTGTGTCCGCCAGATTATTGCAACTAACATTGGAGAGGGTCGTTCTTTCATGCCTTGCCCTAATTCAGACTGCAACAAAGCACTCACAAGAGACTTCATCCTACAATATGCCACTGACTCTGAGACGAAAGCAAAATATGAGCAATTCCGTGTCAACCAGGAGAACGACCCGACAAAGAAGACGTGTCCCAACTGCTGTCTTATAACAGAGCGAAACGACCTTCCAGAATATAAATTAAAACCACCGACACCAGAGGATTATAACATAACGTGCGACAAATGTTCCTTTCAATGGTGTTTCAGTTGTCACTCTCCGTGGCATGAGGGTATCTCATGCAAGGCGTATCATCAAGGAGACCAGCAGTTTCATAAGTGGACACGAGATAGGATGGCTGGGTTCACTCCCAATTGTCAAAAGTGTCCAAAGTGCAAAGTATTCATTCAGAGGTCAACAGGATGCGATTCCATGATTTGTAATCAATGTCACACGAACTTCTGTTACAAGTGTGGAGGAAAATTTAAATCTGTTATATTTCTTGGAGACCATTATCAAAGGCTAGCTCCCTATGGCTGTTCGTACAACTACTTGCCCGAGAGGCCGGCCGGAAGACGCTTCATAAGAGGAGGATATATATTTGTGAAAGCAGCTGCTTTGACTGGTTACCCAATCCTGTTCGTTGGAGCTTGTACTATAATAATAGTAGCAGGGGCAGTGATACTCCCAGTGGTTGGCACTGTCAAGCTATGCAAAGGAATCAAACGTTACATCAGAAGAAGATGAGAAACTTGTATAGTGTTATTTTAGTATTTGTGGCCAATGGTGTATCATTATTATCATTATTATCATCATTGTTTTAAGCTGTATTTTATCTTTTAAAAAAATACTCAATTGTAAATCATATATTATGAATTTATGATGAGTAGCTAATAGAGCAATATTAAGCTAGGATTATAGTATATACTGTGACGCCATTATGTTTAACGCAACATAAGACCAATCCTAGTTTGGTCTTATTGCTGCATGCAATCACAGGTAAAGCCGCGTACATTGTAAACCTAGCTTTGGTTACATACCTATAGCAATTTCAACAAATACTAGCAAGTTTAATGTACATAAGATTGATATCATTATTTGTCTACTTACATAAGCATAATGACAATAAAAATATAGATACTAGTAGTATAGATGAATATTATATATGTACTCTTGATATCAGCATATCATATTAATGTACTATTTAGATAGACTACTAGTAGCATATCAACATGTTCCTGCATGAGGTTACAGGTATAGTTCAAGAGTTACTATTAATAGATTTGTTGTCTGACTCAGTGAACCTATCATGTTTTCATATTTGGATATGCTATCAGGGCTATGTGTACACAAATGACGTTTTAAAAGGAAATTATTATAATAACAGCTATGAATAATGGAATACGTCATAGTAAACTTACTATTTTTATATCTCTTCTAAAAATAGAATTTCCTTCATATAAAAAGGAAACAGCTGAGAGCTTGAAGGTTATCAGTAAAGTAAATTCAAAGACACATCAACATAATGGCCTTAGTAGTTGTAGCTCAAGTAGAGTTGGAGCCAGCTTCTCCGCTGGAGAAGGGGCTAAAAGGAGAGGTGGCTTCAGACAGAGACTCTGGCCACTGGTCTGAAATTGCTAGCTGCCTACCGTTCGATGGACTCACTGACGACGAGCTAACATCAGAGTGTGGCAACGCTAGTAGCAGCAGCAGCAGGAACAGCAACTCTCGCCGCTCGTCCATTAAAGAAGACGAAGAGACAGAAGTAGCAGCCGGGGTGATACCTCCAGCACCTCCAATTCCAGACAAATGGACCAAAATCATTGAGGATCTAAGATCAGAAAGCCCCGAGACAGTTAGAGGCCTGCCTTTATCTGCACACGAACAGGCTTACCTCGGTCTCAGTCTCTACGACAGCATGCCATCTCTCCACGATCCGCTAGGATTAGGGCATCGTACTCGGGAATTAGGTGAGCCCGAGATAAAGGAAGACAATATCTGCATAGTGTGCTTTGATCCAGAGATAATCATATCCGAGGAAGAGTGGACGGAGTGGGATTGGAACCCTCAGATCATCCGGGTCTCCTCTCACAAGAAGCTCCCCTGCTGCAAGAGGCTGGTATGCAAGGACTGCATACAAACTCTGGTCAAATCAAGCGTCGACGAAGGCAGAATATCTATCACTTGCCCTCACCCTGAATGTGGGAAGCCGTTCAACAAGGACTACATACTAGAGCACTCTGACCCTGACACCAAAGAAAAGTTTTACCGTTTCGTCGTAGACATTGAAAACGACGGAAAGAAGAAGACGTGCCCTAATTGCTGCGAGATAACAGAGCACAGTCTACCAAGAAGAGCCAAGGAGGCCGACCTCAAAATAAAATGCATCAGTTGCAATCACGAGTGGTGCTTTAAATGCCACGCACCATGGCATAAGGACATTACTTGTAAAAAATTTCAAAAAGGCAACAAGCAGTTTAAGCAGTGGACCAAAGGACGTAGCTCCCGTGGCGTAGCAAACTGCCAGAAATGTCCAACTTGTTTTGTGTATATCCAACGCTCCTCGGGCTGTAACCACATGACATGCAATCGCTGTGAGACTGAGTTCTGCTATTACTGTGGAGACAGGTACCTGGAACTGGGTATCATAGATCACGACTCTGCCCTCAACGTATGGGGATGCCCCAATAATTATCATCCCAATGATCCCGTTTTAAGGAAACTTGTCAGAGGCGGGTATCTTGGAGCAAAGATATCCTACCTTGCTGGAATGCCGATACTTTTCGTGGGGGCATGTGCTCTTCTGGTGATTGGTGGAGCAATAGTTTTACCGATTTATGGAGCATTCAAGCTATATAATCTCATAAAATTCAAGAGAGAGGCAAACAGAAGAAAGAGGAGACACTAAAAACTTTAAAAACTTCTCGTGTGATTGACTTCTTTCCTCCTCTTCCTCTCTTTATCACTTATCCTTGTCTGTAATTTGTGTATTAGTGCTGCATGTGTATGTATCTATTCATGATTCAAATTTGCTAAAAAATTATCTTTATTTAACATTAACTATTCATCATTGAGGCACTCCTCCATTCAAGCCATGGTAGGATATACACAAATACCTGTACATGTACATGTACATACATATTTTTAGTAAGTATAGAACAGAGGATTATATTACACATGTACTACGATTAAAAATCATTGTGTCCTTATGTTTTATGTTTATGTTTATGTTTATGAGAAGAGCTTTTGTGCTCACTTTTGGACTTGCCGTGATGCTTACTCTTTTCTCTCTCCTTTGATCTTGATCTTGATCTGTGTGAGTGCTCTCTGTGACGTGATCTTGATCTCTTCTCACGTGATCTTGACCTCTTCTCGCGTGATTTTGATCTCCTCTCATGTGATCTTGATCTGTGACGTGATCTTGATCTCCTCTCACGTGACCTTGACTGCTTCCTCCTTTTTCTGTCTCGTGATCTTGATCTATTATTTCTATTCCTACCACGGGATCTAGATCTCTCCCTCTCGTGTGATCTGTATTGAGAGCTGATCCTACGTTGTCTGCTCCTTGAATAGGGAGATCTCCTATCCTCACTTTGAATGTCTTTATCATCTTCTAAGGAGATAGGGCAGAGAGATCAAGGAAGAGGGAGAGGAGAGAGAGGGAGGGTGGGGTGGTAAAGAAAGGTTATAATAAATGGGATGACTCACCTTTCTCATTTTTATTCTTATTACCAACTCCATGAGCCTCTTCCCATAATTCTCTCAATTCTTCAGTCCTGGCTGCAATAATTTCATGAAAAACCTACAAAAATAAAAGAACTTATGAATACATTAAAAGCTTGAAAAAAGCACTCACTTGCTTGATGGGTTTCTGAGTGATGTGAACGTTCTTTGCCCTGTAAGAGGCACGTCTTCTTTTGACATCTCTCATCTCCTTAATCTGAGCCAAGTGACTCTTTCCTTCTTCGTCTCTCCTCCCTCTTGATTGAGCTATCAATTACATACATGTCATGTACATACATGTACATTGTACAACATAGTAACATCATGTGCCCTCTTGATACAAGGAGCCTTTATATAACGGACACTTTGGGACAAGAAAGCTACAGAGGTGTCCTTCATGTGGAGGTTATTTTATACAGTAAGGAATGCCATTGGTATACTAGACTAAGTGTCTGTTATTTTTTATACAGACTGTACTTATAATCTGCAGTCAATCATGAATGACTGATAACAGCTAAAGGAAACCAGCTGAAGGAAATGGGCAATCCCCAGGGGAATGGATAGTAATTATAACAATAATGAGATGGCTGTTACCACACACAGCTTGCCAGGTCACAACTTAAATACAAACAAATACATAAAATGAAAATCAGTAACTTTATAAACATTCACATGCTATCAATACATGCAGAGGTGTACATGTACATGTATAACAAGTGTACATAACGGAAATTAATTGGTAGCTACATCAATGAGCAGTGTACATGTACATGTACCTAAAAGAATTTTAGCATCGTCACGAAATAAATCAGAGTCCTGAAGATAATCTTTAGAGTCTCCCACGAGTTCCTTCCCCAACTCGACCACATAATCATACAAGACACGTTTCTCTTCTGCTGAAGACAGGACAGAGCTCATTGGTAGAGGGAGGGATGGAAGAGTAGAGACTTCACTGGCTAGCATCTACAAATAAGTACATGTATTAATTAAAACAATAAATTGACAGTTATTGATAGTACAATGAAACCTGCTATTGTGGACACTCTAAAATAAGGACACCTCTATAATCAGGACAGGTAGTATCAGTCCCAATACTATATAAATGTGTATTAATGAACCTCTGAAATAAGGACACCTCTATAATAAGGACAGTTTTATTTGGTCCCAAGGTGTCCGGAATAGACAGGTTTGACTGTAATATTGTGTGCATCATTCTTTTTTCTTCCTCCCTCCCTCCTTCCCTCTCTCTCTCTCTCTCTCTCTCCCCCTAGCTCTCTCTCTCTCCCCCCCTCTCTCTCTCTCTCTTTTCTCTGCCCATCTCTTGTTACTTTAATTTGTGAGACTAGGCTTGTCACAGGCTTGCCATCTTCAGTTTGTAGTGGTAATAAATCTTCTACTGTTTTCTGATATAGAAAGGGAAAAAAAAGGATGAAAGAAAAATTAAGGTAGAAGCTCAAGAAAATGACAAAAATCCAGATATCTTTAAGTATGTTTTTGATTCAACATACATCAGCAATGTTATGTTCCTGTTGAACTTTCAATATAGAAAGGAACTTCCATAATGAGAGTACAAAACTGCGACTAACTAAATAAAAAAAAACAATAACAAAAACATCAAGTTATACATCCTTTAGGAAAGTGCGAAAAAGCAACTCTATCAAACTAAGTGGGCTACAATGTCGAGTAATAATATTATGCTACAAAATTCCACCCTCCTAATAATTCAATGTTAATTACTTTCTGATTTAAATCAAAAATTGACTGAAGCTGATTGAGCAAGCTAACTGGAAGGACCAGCTAAAGTTTCGTCATTTTTATAGAGTTCAATCCATTTCCTTACCTCCAAACAGATATGGAGTTAATCTTCCAACCAATTGATCAGGAGTGAGGTTTGGCGTCAAGTTAAATTGATACATTACAGTGTCCACAATATGCAAATCACCACTCATCTCATGCCTGGCAATCAAATTAATCAATTAATAAATAATTAATAAAAAATTAATTAATTCTACTTTAACAATTAATCTTTTACTTTAATCAATAATTAACCGATTTGTTTTTACTTGTATGAGTGATATTCCGGGATGTTTCTAAAGAGCCACGCCTTGAGGGGAACAGGATGTATCCCCGTGGGGACCAACTGACAAAAAACACGAGGGATTGACGTCCATGACTTTATGTACCTAATAATAGGTACTGTGGTGGGTATGACAAGTGGGTGTGGTCTCACCTTATTAATAGAATCGGGTCGTTTGATTCTAATATTTCTTTTTTGCTCTCTCCGCCTTCGAGGGAGGAGAATTTATTGTGAGTAGCATGTGGTGGGATGAGGCTGCTCTCCTTTCTCTTGTTGAGGATAAACTGCTGAACTGCTTCAGAGATGGAAGAATCTAAAGGATTATAATTTATGATAATAATAGAATAATTAGGTTTTATGCAAGATACTAAAAAGTGCTCATAACTCTAGAATTTGAGCTTGGAATCGGCTCAAACTTTCTACACAGCATAAGGATATCAATATACATCAGAAAATGTAATAAAAATTTGGAGTAATTTCGAAGCCATTTTTGAAAAAACCATGGGCTATAATCCATGCTTTTTTCTAGTTTTGAAAAAGTGCTCATAACTCCAGAATTTGAGCTCGAAATCGCCTCAAACTTTCTACACAGCATAAGTACATCAATATGTATCAGAAAATGTAATAAAAATTTGGGGTGATTTCGGAGCCATTTTTTGGAAAAAACCATGGGCTATAGTCCATGCTTTTTTTTCAAAATTTGCTAGTTTAAAAAAGTGCTCATAACTCCAGAATTTGAGCTCGGAATCTGCTCAAACTTTCTACACAGCATAAGTACATCAATATGTATCAGGAAAAGTAATAAAAATTTGGGGTAATTTCGGAGCCATTTTTCAGAAAAAACCATGGGCTATAGTCCATGCTTTTTTTCAAAATTTGCTACTTTTTAAATAGTGCTCATAACTCCAGAATTTTGAGCTCGGAATCTGCTCAAACTTTTTACACAGCATAAGTACATCAATATGCATCAGAAAATGTAATAAAAATTTGGGGTGATTTCGGAGCCGTTTTTTGGAAAAAACCATGGGCTATAGTCCATGCTTTTTTTCAAAATTTGCTACTTTTTAAATAGTGCTCATAACTCCAGAATTTTGAGCTCGGAATCTGCTCAAACTTTTTACACAGCATAAGTACATCAATATGCATCAGAAAATGTAATAAAAATTTGGGGTGATTTCGGAGCCGTTTTTTGGAAAAAACCATGGGCTATAGTCCATGCTTTTTTTCAAAATTTGCTAGTTTTAAAAAAGTGCTCATAACTCCAGAATTTGAGCTCGGAATCTGCTCAAACTTTTTACAGAGCATAAGTACATCAATATGTATCAGGAAAAGTAATAAAAATTTGGGGTAATTTCGGAGCCATTTTTCGGAAAAAACCATGGGCTATAGTCCATGCTTTTTAAAAAAATTTGCTAGTTTTAAAATAGTGCTCATAACTCCAGAATTTGAGCTCGGAATCGGCTCAAACTTTCTACACAGCATAAGTACATCAATATGTATCAGAAAATGTAATAAAAATTTGGGGTGATTTCGGAGCCATTTTTTGGAAAAAACCATGGGCTATAGTCCATGCTTTTTTTAAAAATTTGCTAGTTTTAAAAAAGTGCTCATAACTCCAGAATTTGAGCTCGGAATCGGCTCAAACTTTCTACACAGCATAAGTACATCAATATGTATTAGAAAATGTAATAAAAATTTTTGGTGATTTCGGAGCTGTTTTTCGGAAAAAACCATGGGCTATAGTCCATGCTTTTTTAAAAAATTTGCTAGTTTTAAAATAGTGCTCATAACTCCAGAATTTGAGCTCGGAATCGGCTCAAACTTTCTACACAGCATAAGTACATCAATATGTATTAGAAAATGTAATAAAAATTTTCGGTGATTTCAGAGCTGTTTTTCGGAAAAAACCATGGGCTATAGTCCATGCTTTTTTTCAAAACTTGCTAGTTTTTAAAAAGTGCTCATAACTCCAGAATTTGAGCTCGGAATCTGCTCAAACTTTCTACACAGCATAAGTACATCAATATGTATCAGAAAATGTAATAAAAATTTGGTGTGATTTCGGAGCCGTTTTTCGGAAAAAACCATGGGCTATAGTCTATGCTTTTTTTCAAAATTTGCTAGTTTTTAAAAGTGGTAATAACTTCAGAATTTGAGCTCGGAATCGGCTCAAACTTTCTACACGGCATAAGTACATCAATATGTATCAGAAAATGTAATAAAAGTTTGGTGTGATTTCAGAGCTGTTTTTCGAAAAAAAACCATGGGCTATAATAGTCCATGCTTTTTTTTCAAAATTTGCTAGTTTCTAAAAAGTGCTCATAACTCCAGAATTTGAGCTCGGAATCGGCTCAAACTTTCCACACAGCTTAAGTACATCAATAAGTTTATAGTACTCGTATACCAAGTTGCTGTAATACACCTGTAATAATGTGGTGAGGCCATACACTTTCGTAAAACCAAAGTACTATTACAATTATAATGAATTATTACCTATAATCACTGGCTCATTATTTGGATCAGAAAAATCCAATTGATCGAGAAATATCTAAAAAAATAATTACATATATTATTAATTAATTTTTAACTTCACCTGTATTTCGTTGGGTTTCATCCCTAAAGCATTGTATGGACACCTCTTTAGGTGGGCATCACGTGACTCTTCAGGTACATAATGGTGATGATTGTATGTACACGGCACAAGCTTTGGCTAAGAATGATTAAAAATAATTTTAAATCTGACATTTATAATAATAATAATACTAATATTAATAATAATATACCATTGTTTCGTTTAATTTTTCCTTTTTCAGACCAACATAGCTCATTATTTCATCTATTTCTTGTCTTTTCTCCTTTATAAAGAGAGAGAGTTTCTCCAGATCCATGGCTGCCATGACAGTCTTCGCAAAAATAATTTTAAAATAATGTTACTTTCGCGTAGCTTTTTCGGATACCACCGTAAAACATCGCACACTGCTTCGAAGATTAATTATAACATATCGCTCTCGACGCTGGAACAAGTATGCTTGAGACTCATACCACAGAGCAGTCATTACAAAAAATGGGAAAGAAAAAATGGAACGAGAAAATTATCTATGCCCTTTATATAATCTCTACTCTAATCATAGTAAGTATTTTGATTTATTTGCTTGAAATGATTAATTTTTTATTGCAGCTTGTAACTATTGAAAGAATGGTCATTGATGTTTTTGGTGAAATGTGGTTCACAATGATCATAAATGCTCTTACAGGAATCTCTTCAATGCTTTGCATACTGGGACTTTACTTTCGTAAGAAAACTGCAGTCATTGTGGTAAGTGGAAACATTGACAGTTGATATCTAATAATGAATGAATGAAAGTATTACTATGCTACAATGTTGTATGATGATTTGTTGTACAAGTACAAGTTTGGAGCCTATCTTGAATGGTTCCATTGAATAGTAGGCATCTAGCACTAATGTTACCTGTGTACACTATAAGGCTATGCACTGACTCTTTATTGGCTACTTATTAATTTTGTCATAATGTGGGCTGCTGCATTTGGTGCAAGACTACACATGTGATCAGTGATAGACACAATATTTCAACAAATGCATTATAGCTTAAATTACTAATGAGATTAAGCTTTGACTTTCGACACTGTATGACACCACATTTTGTGTACTAATGTAGCATCAATATTGCCACAACACACACCTTAAATTATCCATTATTTATTGCAGTATATCCTTCTTGCTTTCATCACACTTGGAATTAACATCACCGTCATGCTGATGTATAACAATGTCGGTCTATTGAAAGGAGTAAGTGATTACTTCGATTATGCAAACACTAAAAATAACAATGATCAATAACTCTTTGAGTAGACTGAGCAGTATCTTTCACTTCCAATGAGAGGCGAAAGCTGGTGGAATAATCATGGTTTCTTTTGCTATCAAGTTTGCAATAGTGGCTCATCATCACAAAATAATAACAACAACAACAACAATGACAATAATAATAATAATAACATGGAAGGTAGTGGAGATACACTCTTGCTGACTGATGGCACACTCTTGAGTGCAGGAGAGGATCCAACAACTATTTATGGATCAGGAGATCCAGTTTCAACACAGGCTTGCTTCATAACTTATGCAGTAAGTGATCTACATATAATACTATAAGTACAAATAGACATATTCATGAGTCATAAATTGACTAAGTTATTATTGTTGCTTGGAATTCCTTTTTAGGTAATAGAGACAACACATTCAGCAGCTAATGCTTTCTTAATAGTGAGTAACATGTTTTTGTGCATTAAATCCAATGTTATCATTCCTGTTCAGTTGCTTACAGTTTTTCTTGCAATGTTGATGCTATGTACTGTAAAGAAAGCAGAAGGGAATGAGCTTGAGTCGCGTAAGAGCTAAACTAATAATAAAACAAATTTTCATTTTCATTATTTCAAACTGCAGTTCGCTGCATGAATGTGGGCCGATATGGAGGAGAGGCTGTACGAAATCACGAGCCACAATCAGGAAGGAGGCGTCAGTCGTATTACAAGCTCTCTGATTCATTTGACACTATTGGGACTGTAAGAGGAGGGAGTTCATCATCCTCCATGTAGTAATCGTTGTCTTGTTTTAATTTTCCCGACCATAAAATTTAATTTTAATTGATATAATAATTTTGAAAAATTTACTCGCTGCAATCATGCATGCAAAAGATTATGAAGATGCAAATTGGTATAGACAATAACTCGACTGCATGCACACAATCACGAACAGTGCAAAGCATATTGTATTTTAGGTGGAGCTCATTTAGGAAAAGGTGCAAACAAAAGTGTCACAATAGAATTTATTGTTTCAACAAGAAGCCTCAGAATCCTAAAATACTTCAAGCTCGATTAAAGCTTTTAAAAACATGATAATGTAGCTAGCCAAGAGGATATTAATATTTATTAGTGTTTGTAGAAGAGGGCAGGGCTCGAGGAGACGAGGACAATGGATACCACAGATATGGACCAGGTGAACGGTCTGCCAAGCAGACAAGGAGTGCCAGTAAACAACCCAGACGATGGACTGTACGGCCATGATGGAGATGGAGACGGTGACGGTGACGATGGGGTCGCTGATACAATCCCAGTAAGAGTGGATGAGAGGGAAGAGAGAAGAGAGCCTAGAGAGGAGGTTGTTGTTGTTGGTGATGATGTAGCCGACGATGATGATGATGATACAGAGAGAGATGGAGTGCACCCTGTTCGGTCTCACACGACATTCGAGCGTCTCATTCAGCTAGTTCAAGACCCAGGGACCCAAGAATCAGACGTGCTACAAATATTACGATCCAATCCTGAGCTTACGGCAACATTGTGCTCTCACTCACACAACCTGATCATTGCAGGACTTCGGGACTCAGTACAAAATAAACCGTGGGCTTTGGTGAGTCAGCATATCAACTCTCTTGTGAATCAACCAATTGAAATCAATGAGTGCTTCAAGCTGATACGAGAGCTTGAGATCTCACTGATTTCTGGCAGCAATGATGGATGTGAAGACCAATTGAAATACATTGCACCTCTCCTTAGGAATGCACCTCCTAATAATACTGCTCTAAACATGCCCATACACAACGGGGAAACATTATTGCACCTTGCAACTCGCTACTTAGTTCATGAACTGATTTTGTCTCTTATCGATTGCGGCGCATCTCCAACAATACCTATAAGTGGTACAAATACAAGTAGGAACACCTCCCTACACATTGCCAGCCTTGTGTGCGACATGCTTACTGTGAGTCGCTTTATCTCAGCAGCAGATAACGAGGCTGAATGTAGTAGAGTCAACAATAAAGGGGAAACTGCTCTTCATTGCTTAATAAAGGCAAAGGAGCCCGATGAAATAAGCGATCTACCTCAAGAATTATTATTAAAATTCGATCCTTCAATACAGTCAGAGGAAGGCGACACAGTGCTACATTTAGCAATGAGGAAAGATCAGCATCACTTACTTAGTAAGTTGTTGATGCACCCGAAAGCACCGGAGTCTGTGCTTTTGTTGAATAATGAAAATGAATGCGTATTGGATTTGTTAGTTGAAGAGTGTCTCTCGAGTGGTAAGGATTACCTCACTTGTCTCGGGCTCCTTTTTGAAAGAGAAGCCACTCACTCATGGCAGCCGGTCAATCGACATTTAATGGAGATAAAACGAAACCTCCTATCACCTAAAGAAAGCAATGAATCATTACTAGTAGTACTATTGAAGCATCCATTTATACTGCAGAGTGCATTTGACAATAATGAGAATTCCATATTTGAGATTCTAATGACTCGGTTTCTTGACAGTCCCACACTCTCTGTTGCCTTAGTCCTACTCCTTCTCTTCCGTCATCAAGGAAGTAATTATTATTTTGAAGGAAAGCAAGGAATAATTCATATTTTATGGGCAGCACTAGAAGATGATAACTTCATTCTTTTCAAGACGTTGCTTCAGCATCATCTTTGTCTCCTCACAACTACTCTGGATGATTTTGATAATACTCTCCTTCACTTCTCAGTTGCAAAGAAAGGGATCCCCGAAGGTTGTCTCTCTTTTTTGTTCTCTCACCCTCTCGCTGACCCTAATTTTCAAAACAGGGAAGGAAACACAGCTCTCCACGTAGCCTGTGACTTGGGTAACGCTCTGGCTGCTTCAATAATGGCCACAAACAAGGACTTAAATCTAAACTTACGCAATAACAACAATAAAACTGCTCTCATGCTAATGCTGGAGAGATGCAAGAGGCTCAGCGACTTTACAATTCCAAGTGAAATGATTTGTGTGTTTCCCTCGCTGATCAGAGAAGGTGACAACATGCTACATGTGGCATCTCGAATGACATACGAACATGATTTTGCACTCGATATTTTAACACCTAGTGAAGACCTGGTCCTTAAGCAAGCGTATCAGGAACAAAACTCCAAAGGGGAAACACCATTGTACATAGCATTAGAGACTTGCATGTTCAAAAAAGCTGAGATATTACTGGAAAGCTATAATCCACATCGTAGAACACTACTGCATCAAGTCTGCTTGTACCCTTCGCTATTTCCTTCTTGTCTCTCACTCCTAGAGGATCCTAAGTATAGAGGAGCAATTCGGGCACTAGACAAGAATGGTGACACTTCCTTACACGTGGCCATGAAGCACAATTTCCTTAAAGCACAGGAGCACTTGATTAATCTTGATCGTGGTCTTGTCACAATTAAAAATAAAGCGGGACAGACTCCTCTTCACCTTGCCTGTCACTCGAGAAACTTAAATGCCGTCGACATTATACTGAGTCACTGCCCGCCTGACATTGTTGGTGCCTGTGACGAGGACAATTGGCTCCCACTTCACTGCGCCTGTCAAATTGGAGACGAGAACCTTGTGAAGACTCTACTTGAAAAAGATGCAAATCCGGTTGTCTCTCTAAGAACGGAAAACATAGACGGAGACACGCCCTTTCACCTCCTTTGCACTGTGAGTGCCGATCTCGTTGACTTCATCCTAACTCGTTTTGAGGATCTCCGTGGCATGCTAGAGGCAAAAGACAGAGCCGGTAACACACCGTTTCACCTTGTCCTGAAACTAGGGAGCAGCAAGGAAGTCTCAAAGGCAATGGAGTCCCTTTTAAAATACAGAGATACGGTCCCCATGACGCCCAATAGAGCTGGTTGTACTGTTTTTCACGATAGCCTCAAGGAGACTTTTGACGACCCGTTCAAGATTATGCTAAGGAGATGTCCCAATCAACTCAAGTGTAGTGAAATAGCTGAGCTCTGTCGCTATGCAATGCAGTTTGAGCCACCTCGACTGGTAAAGCTACACTGTTTACTTGCGTATCACGAGAAGGATCATGCTGATGGATCAAAATGTGAGTCACTCAATATCGGGAAAACAGAGAGGAGTGGTCTCATTCATTCCGTGATAGCTATAAACGAGCCTGACCTCACTAGAAATCTTGTTGAGAAATTCCATGTTGATCCATTGTCAAAAGACAGAGAGGGCAACACTTCTCTTCACATAGCTTGCAGATACGGTGGCATCGAAGTTGCTAAGTATCTTCTCTCTCATTGGAGCTTTGATCTCAAAGAGGCCAATGCCCATGGAGAGACTCCACTCTCACTGGCAACAAGTAATTTCTCCATGCTCTCACTTTTGAACAAATTCCAGAATCTCTCCCGTTTCAAGGAGCAGTACCCTATGGACTCATTTTGTAAGGTCTTTGTCACGGGTCACTCTGGAGCCGGGAAAACAACTTTCATTGAAGTTTTTAAGAGTTTTTTGGGCTCAAAGGGAGCACTCACACGATTAATGAGAAGGTTTCAAACTGTTGCTCCAGTCCAGCCGTTCACAGCTGGTATAATACCCACGACAATCAGTGGAGAGGGAGTCGGGAACTTGGTCATTTACGACCTTGCAGGTCACTTTGAGTATCACTCTTCTCATTCTGCCATTTTAGAGCACCTCATTCTCTCCTCCTCTCCTCTGTTTGTCCTCCTCATCAACTTGTCAAAGTCAGTGGAAGAGGTCAAGCAACAGCTCCTGTATTGGCTCAATCTCCTCCAGAATCAGTCATATCAGCTACCACAGCCTTCACCAGTCATCATTATTGGCAGTCACGAGGACGAGGCAAAAAATAAAACAGATAAGATAAAAATAATCAACAATTTTTTTGCATCAGAAGACTATCCATCTTTGCGTATAGCTCGTTTTGTTCCCATGGATTGTCGGGTTTTGTCCTCAAAGAGACTAACCGATCTACAGGATTGTTTCTCAACCACTTGCTCTGAGATAGTCTCTCTGGCTCCTAAAGTGAGCCTACTCTGTCATGGCCTCTACGACTACCTCACTACAAAAATTGAAGATGAAATCCTTGCACTGACTCTTGGCGATTTATCAAAACATCTCCTGGATAAAGAGGAAGAATTCCTACCGACTGATAGCTCTAGTCTAACTGAATTATCCTCCACACTCAGTGATAAAGGGCTCATACTCTTCTTAAAGAATCCGTCAGATTTAGACAAGAGCTGGATCGTGATCCAAAGAGAAGCACTCCTCTCACAGGTCAATGGGCTGGTTTTTGCTCCAGAAAACTTCACCGATCACCTCCCGCTTAATAACAGCACTGGGCTCATTCCCAAGTCATATCTCTCAACTGCTTTCCCTCAGTATGAGACAGACATGCTCATCGAGTTCCTTGTCCATTTTGAATTCTGCCACCTCTTCAATGAGAACAGCTTTGAAATACTCCGCGAGGCCGATACTCCTCCAGACAATCCCGAGAACCTTCTCCTCTTTTTTCCTGCTCTCATTAAGAATGAGCCTCCTAGCAAGTGCTGGCCACCGGAAGACTCAGCAAGCTCTCAATACAACTGGTTCAGTTGGATACTCCAATGCACCAATGAGACACAGCAGTTCTTCACATACAGGTTCATGCATGTACTCATTCTGAGACTTGCACTCTCTTTTGCTCTCCCTCCTGCTAATGAAGAAGGCTCCTCTCTCCCTGTACTAAGACGAAGGTGCTCAATATGGCGGAGTGGTCTCCGCTGGATGAGTGATGATGGTATGTGGGTAATGGTTCATTTCACTAATAATAACAAGACTCTACAGCTAGTAATGGCATCACCAATAGGCCAATGTTTATCAGTTGTTCGCTACAGGTCAAAAGTTATAGCAACAATTCTGAATGCAAAAGAAAAGTTCTGTAAAGGCCTTCAGTGCTACGATGTTTTTCAGAGTCCCCAATGGGCTCTGCTTCCTACAGGTGAGGAATTTAAACTCTCTCGCTCTAAAAGAGGAGTGTTTCGTTTAATTGAGATCAGCCAAAGGATCATTAACCAGAGGGATCCCGATGAGCCTTGCATCATCACTGATGTATCAGGAACCTGTAACATCTCAACTAAGGATCTGTTTTTGTTTGAAGTCTACAATGGATTCTCCACTTCAGTGCTACAGACCTTGTTTCAGCCTGCAAGCCAAGAGGATCTGGTCTCTGATGATTTTATACTAGAACTCACTGAAGCAATGAGATGCATACGTAGTGAGTATAATCCTTTGAAAATTGCTACTTCGATATTGGGTCTTCCTGAAAGGAGAGCGAATGAGTTTATCCGTCGAGATAATTCCGATTTTGATAACTGTGTGTCTGTATTGAAGCTCTGGATTAAAGACAGTGATGTGCCAAGTTACAGGAACTTACGAACATGTTTCGATGAACTGAGTGTATTTGCTGGTCGGAATCCACTCGTAAGTAATAATTGAGAGAGAGAAAGAGATAGAGAGGTAATGAGTGATACAGGGTTTCCAACAAAGCATGCCAAGTGAGCTAAAAAGCATGCTTTACAAGCTGACAAGCACTACAATAGTACATGTACATGGCTTTGGGCAACTTTAAAGATTCATTAAATTTTGATCGGAATCAACCCAAACTTGCTACACAACATAAGAATGTGTGAAAAAATGAAAAATTCTCTCCTAGTCATTTTTGACAAAATTTGGCCTAGAACCCTGTACTATAGTACAGGGACTTTAGCCTGATTTTAGAGTAATTTTAGAAATTCATTGAAAAGCATTATGCCTAAACCTGTTGGAAACCCTGGAGTAATACAAGCAAAACAAGTGAATAAAACTCTATGTAATAGTTTGCAGTAATTATTGATCCACTCTCAATTGTTATAGGATTTGGCAGCTATCAAAGACACATGTAGAGTTGAGAGTCGTTGAAGTTTCTTATAATTCCAGAGTCAGTATAGTTCACATCATTACCTTGTCCCCTCCCTATCCTGTTTACATTGTTTTTGTTGTTGTTATTATTATTATTATTATTATTATTATCATTATTATTATTATACATGTACAACAATATCATTTCATTTTGTGACAAATATAAAAATAATTATTGTTATTGCTATGATTATAATATCGACTGCTAAAATTTTTGATGCTGATGAAACTGAGAATGATAGAGATGAAAGTGAAAATCCTTTGACAACCTCTGAAAAAAAACCAAAAATTATACGCATAACTAACAAGTATTAAACTATACATGTACAGTACCGTATAGCGGGAAATTTTGGAGGGAATTGAATTTGGCGAATTCGTCGTTTTGATAGCCATTTGCCAAAATAAAATCCACCATTTCGAGCCATTATACACATGCTCAATGGCACGTGGCCACAAATTTGCCAAATTAAAATTCGCCAATCACCAAAATTTAGCAATTCGCCAAAATTTAGCAATTCGCCAAATTTTAGTCCCTCCAAAATTTCCCACTATACGGTATGTACAGTAGTACATCACTTACTCTGCAGAACTCTAGTCCTTTGACACTGTTGCCATTGTCATTGACCGGAGGACTGTATAAGCAGAGGCCCATTATGTGAGGGACCACGACCACAATGACTCCAGATACTCCACTCTTGGCTGGTAGACCAACCTAGAGAGAGTACAATGAAACAACATTTGCATCACTTTAAAGGCAATAACATTGATTTAAGACTTCATAAACATTTATTCTCAGAAGGATATACACACATTGGATCTTCGTAATAAGAGAGAGAAATAAAAGAATAGAAGGAAGGAGGAAATGAAATGGTAGAGAAAGAATTGAAGAAGAGAAAGGAGAGAGAGAGGGGGGGCATACATACAGAGTCTATACTACTCACAATTAACATGAGACTTACATTGAATGCAAATTCTCCTGAAAAGTCATACATACCACAGGAATGCATCAATGTCAGTGTGTGCCTGACTGAGGCCGGGGTCACTACCTGTGAACAAGAAACAAACACAGACTCACTAGCTACTCATTATTAGCGACAATAAGATTAATGAGAATCCTCTTTGTACTACAAGTACATATACACTCTATAGTAGTGGCAATGTTTATACTAGAGCCTATAAGTACACAGTATGTTGTTATTATTAAATGCATTAAGATAGAGAAGCTACTACAATGTATACATAAAAGAGAGAGTAAATAAAGGAAGAATAAGGCATTGTACAAGTACGTGTAGATACATGGTACTCTTGATGGTACAAATGCATTAGCAAGGGTGTTAATGATACAAGGAATAGGCTCACTTGTTTATTAGTGATTGGACAGACTCCTCCATTAGCAAGAGTGGCTGCCATTACTGCTCCTTTGTAGCAATCAATCTCAATAGAACAAAGCTATACATGTACAGTACAAGCAATACATGTAAACACAATAGTAACAATAATAGCTCTATTGGATTCATATAAGAATTAAGAGCTAAACAAAAAATGTTTGTGGTTTTCACACTAGTAATGTTTATTAACACATACATTGCCTTATGCTATTTAGGGAGTTTGATCCTCCAATTTTAATTACAATTTAGTGCAAGGATTATGAATCTAAAACTTAATGTAGAGTACATTATTTAGACCAGTAGTACAACAAGCTAAATAATTACATGTACAATGTACATGTAAAGACTCACTCGAGTGTATAGTTTTATTGTGTCATCTATTGAGGTATCAGAAGGCAAAGACTAGAGAATATTAATGAAGAGAGAGAGAGAGAAAAAAAGAAGGAGAGAGGACATGAAAAAAGGATCACATTCATGAGATACCAGACACATTAATGTGATGAATATGTATACCTTCTTTGATTTCATGTAATAAATCAATGCCATATTCTTATCACAGTGCTCCATCTCAGAATCACACCTACATGTACATAACAATAATACACATAATAAAATCTACATATAAATGTACATGTACATCTATTGTACTCAATTACTCATTACAGGCACATACATGTACATGTACACATCAGTGACATCACTTTGCTAAGTGAGCACAGATATCCATAGTGAGAGAGGAGGTGCAAGTACAGTTGTAAAAACTGTACATGTCAATATCCATACAAGTGTTTATTAGCTTCTAATCTTAAAAAGGGCTTGTTAATTATAGTGACATTTAACAACTACAAACTGCCACACTGTCAGGATTCTACTGGTATACAAATTCATGCGTGTAATCACAAATACTATCTATGATGTAATGTATGATCAATGAGCCAGGGCACATATTAGTGGATCTAGTCTGACTTACGTTATTGTATCAATTTTTATTGAACGAGGAGGCAAACCAGCAAGCTCATCAAATTTCCTTAACAACTGAATGAAGAGGGAGAGAAAGAAGGAACAAGAGTATCGAGAGAGAAAGAGTTAAATGATAAAAAAGTGACAAAATACAACTTACAAATCCCATTCTCTCATGGAGAGAGAGGCGAGGCTTTATAAGAGAAGACAGGACAAGTGCTCCAGAATTAATCATAGGATTATGAGGTTTACCTACATATACATGTACATGTATTATAATGACTATACATAATACATTTATACTATTAATTGAAACCTCATCACAGATGTACATGTACATAATACCCTCACTTACTTTTATTATTGAGTGCCATCCTATTAAAATGAGCTCCACTTGGCTCCATACCAATATACTGATGCACCTGTAGAATCATAATGAGCTCATTTATCATAAGTACTATTTAACATACCCTCTCTCTACCGATTTCATCACAACCAATGGCATAGTTGAAGCACTTTCCAGCAGATTGTATGGTAAAGGAAGTGGAGCTATCACCAACAGAATGCCTGATTGATGTTCAATTCAACATAATGTAGTATGTGAATGAGAATTGTACCTTTGTCCATCTACAGTACACAGTGATATCCCCCATAGAGAAGGATCAACAAGTGATAGCTCAGGAATATAGGAAGCATTCTAGTAGAGAGAGAGAGAGAGAGAGAGAGAGAGTGAGGGAAGAAGGGAAATGTGGTACAGTTATACAATGTACATTAGGACAGCTTCCTACCCAGCAATATTTTTAGTGAACAAGGTGTTAGATGTACATGTACATGTACAGTATAATCATTATTTCTAATTATTGTTATGCTAACTTTTCCTCCTTTAATTTCAGAGCACTCGTTATAAATGTTGTCTATTGTGCTTTTAACATAATCGAAATCCTCCACAACCAACTTTCCTTCTACAGCCCTCTGTAGGAAATCTGCATCATCTTGTACAGCACTTTAACATGGATAGGAAAAAGGAAGGAATGTCAGTGATTGTATAAACAAAACTAACAGTAGAGCCTCAAATTAATATAATGTACACAGGATAAAATAAACAATTAATGTGTAAAATGCTATAAAGAACTTTTATATTGTCAACAAATTTTGTGAAATTTTATATCCATGAAGTGTGCCCAGGTAAAGTGTATTACACAAACATTCATAGAATGTTGTTATGGTAGCAATCCCATTACAATTTATGATTTTCCCTACAAACCTGATGAATTCATTTATATGTAACTCCTCAACACCATTCATCTTGTGATACTTGAGTAGTCTTGGATCATTCTCAAGCTTGAGTCCTGTTTTGACAAGGTCCTATCATAATAATAATAGCATAAGAATAATACTGGATACAGGCTGCTAAATATCAAATACTTGTAAAAAGGGATCAATTTTCACTTTCGCTCCATCAAGAGAGTATCTTTCAGCCAGTACTCTAGCTTTGTCCTTATGATTGTTCTCAGTAACAGCAGTTCTGATCCCATCGGATGAGAGAAGGCGCGCCGAGTATAAAAGCCTGATTTTAGATATGCTACTAAAGAGATGGGAGACTGGCCCTTTTCTCAAAGAAGCGGCCATCAAGAGAGGTAAAGTCGAGGGCAAAGTGCCTCAAAGCGCAGTGAAATCATAGCCAAGAAGCCGCCACACCTTTCTCACTACACCCACGCGTCACTAATTAATTAAATGCCATTCAGTACAATGGTACAATTAGCAGTATTGAGACAAATAATTGAATAAAATTATTAATTTCTATCATCATAGCGCTATTATAATACAATATCTTATGTGATTGGATAAAATAATCATAAAGAGAAAAGAGAGTGAGAGAATTTTTGAATAAAGTCATGCTGTTGTTTTCATCGTGAGTGATGCTCCAGAGTGCCCCATTTTATTAAGTTCTACTATAGTTTCTTGTACTTCCATTAAAAGACTTGCAGAGTCGATTAATTCTTTATCAGAGAGTCCTAAAAATCATATCGAACCAGACTGTAATAGTAAAAGATGTTAGAATAACTATAGAACTACATGTACCATATAATATCCCATATTTTTAATACCACCTATCTCATAACAGGAGGGCCTTTGCTCTATGGATAGTCCATAAATCAATTTAAACTCACCTTCAATGAGTTTATCAATCTCATTTATCCAGGACGTTATCCTCTCCTGGACTTTCTCCACATGCTCAATGAGCAGTAGTCTTTGAATCCAGTGACTACTGTCACCATCAGTGTATAGACTATCAGCAGCTTGTCTCACAGCTGCTATGAAACTATCCTCCCTTTGTCCTCCTTCCTCCTCTTCCTCCTGTTTAGATGTCACCTCCATATCAGTGTCTATTCCGTTGGATTGAGTAACGGCCTATAATACAATCAATGTAAAATGTGATGGAAATCATTTTGTAACACTTTTCTTTACCTCTTTGTCGATGTTTGCCAAGGAAACAGTCGGCGTGGTAACAACAGTGGGTGTGGTTAGACACGACGAGACTGGGAGTGGAGGCAAGCTCTGCATCGGAGGAGACAGAGTATCTCCATCTTCACTTTTTGGAGAATGCTCGTCAATTAGAAAATCAGGAGTGCCCCCTTCTCCTCCTCCTCCTCCACTCTCGGCCGAAGAGGGCAGAGGAAGAGGAGGCAGTGGAACTAGTTTGAGGTCTGTGACGTCCAGGAAAGGTTCTTTAACAAGGGACTCATGAGATGAGCTGCTGGAAGACTCAGAAACATTAACTTTTGATTCAGTGGTTGCTTGAGTAGAGAGAGGGACATTAGAAGACTCAGTGGAAGGGAATGGTATGAGGTCTTTGACCGGGTTTAAGACTTTGAACAAGACTGACTGGACATCTTCGGGTGAGAGCTGTTTACAGTACCTGGACCACTGCTTGAGATACAAGTGATTCGGAGTACTAGATGTACATGTAAAAACAGAAAATAATCTATAATGTACATGTATATTAAAATAGTATACATTAACATTCATACATGAAAGAGAGTACATAATACTTTTTAAAACGTATCAAAAGATTTACTTGATTGCCTGAAGCTTTATCTTTGTACAATGAACCATTTTCTTTATCTTGTAGAGCGTGTCAGCTATTCTATGACTCTTGAGTACAGCTTTGTTATGATCCTTACTAGCTTTAGATTTGTCTCCAAATGAAGGCAAAGAGCCATCAATAAACCATGACCTAGGATACTGGATGGGAGAGAGAGACAAAATAAATCCCAGTACTATTACTAGTATATGGTAAATAATTGATAATCAAAGTTTGATTGGGATCAGCTCAAACTTTCTACAGAACATGTATATACATCAAAAAATGAAATACGTAGATCAGGAAATTAGTGTGGTAGAAAATTTTTGCTGTTTAAAATTGTGCTGTGACTTAATTTTTACTAAATAAGACTGTGTCATGTATTATTGAATGTAGCATGTAATTATATGGGTGATCTAATTTTTGTGAAATTCTAATCCAGTAAAATTTAAATCACAGTAAAAATTTCCAGATAGACGGTATCCTGTACTACTGTATATAGTTGATGGTCTTAGGCCAAATAGTATGTAGTGTTACTATTACACACATACATGTGCTATCTATACAACTTATAAATGGACCTACCATGTGCTTAATCCTTCTCCTCATTCCTGGAGGATTAGAACAGATTGGACACAAGTAGCTCTCTGGAGTCTTGTTCTCCATTATACCAACACACTCTCCATGCTGCCACGTCAAGCATTGATCACACTATAAATAATGATATTTTCAAATGATAACTTTAAGTACAGCATAATTACATCACTACATGTACATGTGTGTAAATGAAGTACAGCTACAAATATCAACATGTGCATTTATTTCATTAAATTGCTTGAACAAGGTCAATTGTTAAGCCCAACATCCACTATGGCAACTTTTGTTGCTGAAATAGAACACTGTTCTACTTCAGGCAAAAAATTTGACAGACCACAAAGTTGCTTTCAACAAATTGCTGTTGATTTCAACAAAGCTGCCTAGTGGATGTTGGGCTTTACTTTCAGAAGCTCAAACAAGCTAAAAAATCTCATTAACTGGAGTTGCAACTTCCCATGTGTTTGACCAAATCATAAAGCAAGTGATAATACAAGTATTTATTCAACAGTCACATAAATACTAGTTGTACTACCTCACCTGTATCATGAAGCCTTCATCAAGATTATTAGCACAATTGCAATGTACAACATCATCCTTTGATGCCATCTTCTTCTCCTTCTTCCTCTTGTTCCTCTCACTCAACGAGGCAAGGAACTCCTCCTCGTAATCATCCTCATCAAATCCTTTGTCATACTCCTCACTCTCCTCCTCACTAAGTTCAGTCTCAGAGTCCAGCATCTCAGGAGGCAACACGGCAGTACTTGATCTCCTAACAGGGCGGAGTCTCTGGGCTGGTTGATCACTACCTGTGGCTCCTGCTGGTCTATAAGACTCATTCTCCACCTGTTTCAATATTATAGGTTCCTGTGGCAAGGGTAGTTTTAGTTCCCTGCAGAGACTCTGGGCTCTCTTTTCGGCTGGTACTACGAGTACTTTAAGGATGGGAGGAGCTGGAGGGAGATCTTGCAGTGTTTTTGGGTTTTTCAGTGTTTTCTTGGGTGAGTGAAGGCGAGTTTTTGGGCTCTTTTTGAGGATGGAAGGTGATGGAGCTGCTCCTGCTGCTTCTATTACTTTTGATTTCATAGGAGGACCTTTAACAGGTCCATCTACTGACCTCCTTACACCTATCAACAAGTGAATTCATTATTAACTTAGTAAAAGGAGTATGCATGCATTTCATTTGTGAGCATCTTTAGCTTAATTTTGGAGTAACTTTTAAAATTCGTAAAAAATTCAATTTTGATCGGAATCAGCTCAAACTTTCTACACAACATAAGAACATGTATATGCATCAGAAAAAGTAATAAAAATGAAGAATTATCTCCTAGTGATTTTTGATGAAATTTGCCCAAAGCCCCTGTGCTATAGTACAGGGACTTTGACCCTATTTTTGAGTAACTTTAAAAATTCGTAAAAAATTCAATTTTGATCGGAATCAGCTCAAACTTTCTACACAACATAAGAAAATGTATACGTATCAGATAAAGTTATAAAAATGGAAAATTCTCTCCTAGTCATTTTTGGCAAAATTTGGCCTGTGACCCTGTACTATAGTACAGGGACTTTGGCCCGATTTTGGAGTAACTTTTAAAATTCGTAAATATTCAATTTTGATCAGAATCAGCTCAAACTTTCTACACAACACAAGAACATGTATACGTATCAGATAAAGTTATAAAAATGAAGAATTCTTTCCTAGTCATTTTTAAATCGTAAAAAAATCCAATTTCGATCGGAATCAGCTCAAACTTGTTACACAACATAAGAACATGTATATGCATCAGATAAAAATATAAAAATTTTCTCCTAGTCATTTTTGGCAAAATTTGGCCAAAAACCCTGTACTACAGTACAGGGACTTTGGCCTGATTTTTGAGCAACAAAAAAAATTAATTTCATTCCTCAAAAAATAAACCACATATACACTCAATGTAGAGAGTAGAGTACTCATTAATACAATAATTATTATTAATAGTTATTAAAACAGACCTTTTTGTTTGTGGTAGTGGTAGAGGTGAGACTGGAGGAGAGACTCTTTACGAAACGACTTGGAGCAGGTGGAGACTGTACACTTGAACTTATTATGATCCAATATAACAACATGCTCTTTAGGAGCTAGGTGAGCTATAGGAGAGAAAGGGAAAGATGACATATATATACATGATGATGGTAAACATACATTTATGTAACTTACATGGTCGATCTTTATCATTCTTTATTATCTATTATGAAAGAAAAATTAAAGTAAAAGACAAATCACGCAAGCAAAATACTTAGCAAGTACATGCAAGAGATTTAACTTAAGATGACTCACGTTTCTCTCCACTTTAGTCTGAGCTCTTGTAGTCATTGACTTCCTCCTCCTCCTCTCTCTCCCAGTCTCTCCCTTACCTGGTGATAGAGCAGCAGCTGGGGGTCGTTGAATGGGAGGGAGAGAGGGAGTGGCCACAGAGGCTATCACTGGAGCAGGAGATGAAACCAATGGAAGCTGGATCCTTGAGATTGGCTGTGGCTTAGAAGCACCTTTTGAATGACCTAAAAGAGAGAAAAAAGACAAGAGTATGCATGTATGTACATGTAACTTTCAATGTAATTTACATGTACATATAATAATGTAGGGTGGGTTTACAATGTAACAAATGCAAAAGGCAAATTGTAATGGACTGCATACAAACTAAAAGCAATCTTTTTGATTACAAACCCATTCCATTCTATAATACATACATGTAGATTAATTATACCTGGAGTGACGGGCGGAGTCTGTTCCAATAGAGACACGCCCTCAACAGTAGCAATATGAGTACAAGAAGACTCAGAGACAGACGGCAGGAGTTCAATACCTGATATGGTATGAGACTGTGTCTGTATCAGTCCAGCCAGTGGCGTGGATATAAGAGAAATGGGCGTGACTGTAATGGCGGAATAATGATGAGGGGGTGGGGTCATCAGAGGCCCCAGTGTCTTATTACTAGCTAGAGGGTCCTCGGGTGAAACAGGTACTGTTGAACTAGCAGAGCCACACCTCTTTAAATTCAATTTCGATACACTACCTTTAGTAATTACAGGGGGCGTGGTAGCTATAGGTGTGGTCTGCTCTGGTTCTTCACTCTTTTTCTTTCTCCTCAATGATAATCGTCTTTTCTTCTTCCGAGCCTCTTTTGCAGAGTGATCACTGTCTTCACTTAGAATGTAGTCGTCGTCCGACGTGGTCAAGAGAGACTGGTTCTTCTTTTCTTTGGGAGATGAGGGAGGGGATGGATTATCAAAGGGGTCGGGTTGTTCATCGGTGTCAACTGGTTTCTTTCTCTTTCTTGTTCTAAGAACTCTAGCCTCAGTGACTGGTGAGGGCACAGAGGTACTAGCTGTACTGCTTTCTGAATGCATCTATAAGAACAAGGAGTCACTTTTATGAATGTATTATTAGTAACTAACACCCTCCACCTCCCCCCTCTCTCTCTCTCCCTCCCTCCCTCTCCCTCTCTCTTACATTTTTGGTAACATCATTAAAAGACATAATTTGCTTGTGTCCATCATCAAACTGAACTTCAACAGTTTTTCCTAATAATAATTAATAAAAAAAAAAAACAAATAATACCTTGCTATTATCAATATTCACTGACCTTTCTGATTTAGGCTCAATACATGTCCATACTGTTTATTGACACCTTTACTATCAACCTTCACACTTACTCTATCTCCAATCACAATCTAAAAAAGTAAAATAATGGCAGCTCAGAATGGAAATAAACAAAGTCTGTA
Organism: Amphimedon queenslandica; assembly: GCF_000090795.2. Taxonomy (NCBI): domain Eukaryota; kingdom Metazoa; phylum Porifera; class Demospongiae; order Haplosclerida; family Niphatidae; genus Amphimedon; species Amphimedon queenslandica. The sequence goes on along the minus strand of NW_003546417.1, from coordinate 63,902 downwards.
ATCCTTTCTGGAACAAAAATATCCCCAAAAAATACACTGGCAATCATACAGTACCAGAGTTACCCCATCCTCCCCTATCCCTCCTTGCTATGTATTGTTTGTTGTTTGTGGTTGCCCCTTGTACCGATTTTGATAGTTTCCCCCTGTGTCTCCTGTGGTCGCCAGTCATTTTTCTTAATTTCCCCTCTCTGAGGCTAATCCACTCGTCAAAGCGAGAGCTCCAACCTCTAAAGTGAACTTTGGCCCTCTCAGACTTGACATCGAGCTCCAAAATATTTGCAAGAAACCTTTGAAAGGAAGAAACCAGAAAAAGAAATAGTGATAACTCACACCATGTACACAGTTAGAATAACACTAGACTAGGATAAAACAGTTTACAGAAGCTTGGTCTGTCTGTACATACCATTTCCCGAATTTGTCATTAGCTTCTAGTAGCATTCCTTTCTGAAGGTCCTTCATTTCAGTGAATGTAGCTGGAGTTATTGGGATGGACCCGCCTACTGTCGTCCCATCCTCCATCTTGTCTCCTTTCCTGTCTTCATTACTATCCACTGGCTGGTCTGGGGTAGCCATCAGTGGGGGATGTTAGTTAGAGAAGAATTCGAAGGACCAGTGACGAGCAAAGAGTATCTTTGATGGAAGTGAGAGTCCTCAGTCTTTACTTCACAGCTCCCCCGCGGGAAAAAATAAAGGGCGGAGTAAGCCCGCCCTCCTGGGTCCAGCAACTTATAATTTTATTTCACATAAAAAATAATAAAATTAAAGAACAACAAATACACGCTATAACATAACAAAAACAAATTATAATGACTTTTTATAATTTTCTAATAGTGTCTGAGCTAGTCTATCAGCTCTCCTTGTATTCTCTTGTTTAATTATTTCTAGAAACAAACCAAAATCTTCTCCATCCTCTCTAATGGATGCTTTGACTAAACTAAGTAGCTCGTCCATTCTTTGATCAGCAGTTTGTCCACATCGTTCATCAAGAACTTTCTTTTTCTCTCGTTCATTTATCATCCTCTTCTCAAGTAGCTTATCTACTAATGTATTTAGATCAAGCCTTTCCTTTATCATTCCAGTACATTCTGTCATTACTCTATGAGCAATATCAGATCTAAATGTACCTATTAATGATACAAATTCAGTGATTAGTGTGTTATTATGCTAATATCAGCTTACTAGTTTCTGATACTGCAGTTGATTCCTGTACTACATTAGAGGAGGTAGTAGGATCTGATAAATATTAAATAAATAAACACTTTAAATTTGTATCTATTACTTGTTGAAGGAAGAGGCGAGGGAAGAGTAGTTCTCAGTGATCGGTGAATGAATAATGTCTTAGGATCAACCACTCCATTCAAAGGTATAGAATAGTGCAATAACGGTACAGCATCAGGTAATCCATATACTGATATCAGGCAGGTGGAAGGAAGAGGATAATTAGCTTCACCAAACTTATCAACATCACAACGTAGAAACTATTAATATACACATACCAACCATCAGTTATACATTATATTGCAGTACTTACTCTACAAGGCTTAAGGTGAGGCTTAATACTCCAACCAGTGAATGGCTCATCTTGAGGCGTATCAAATTTTAATTCAATATGTCCATCATAATCTTTGAAACGAAATAGAATATTTTGCCCAACTTCAGCTTGAGAGTGCTTTTGTTCAATAAACTAAAAAAATATTAAAAGTTTTGTAAAATACAACAGATATACCTCAAGCAGTGCATTAAGATCTTTAGCAGCAGTAAATGTCACCAAATCTTCAGCTTCTTTCTTCTCATAATAAACCAGTCCAGCATAAGCCATATTCTCTACTATACTAGTGGAAACTACTACCTGACCTATAAACAAAAAAGATAATATCATTACTGTGGATGCATGTATGTACTTACTATTAAAATCTGAACTAATCTCAGTACAAGGTATTGGAGCAGTTACTTCTTCATGCTGTGGTTCTTCATAATCCTTTGACTCTTCATTTTCCTTCTCAAATAATGGCTGACTTCCAGTCTCCTCCTCTCTCTCTACTCCCTGACTACTACTAGACTCTCCTACATAGTGGAATTAGCCCAGACTGACTGACTGACTACCATACTGACCTTGAGCTCCACTGCCAGTTCCTTGTGGATCTTTAGTCTCATCAGAATTATCACTATTACCATCTTCTACTTCATCCTCAGCTTCCTCTTCTGCTTGTTCCTCTTGCTCCTCATCCTCCTCTCCATTGGTTGATGATTTGGGTAGATGTTTCTCCCCAACAATAGCTACTAAACAGAACTTAGTTCGTTGAATGGATCCATACCAACTATCAGGTTTAAACTCTCCTCCTTTAACTATTGAAAACTGGTAAGGAAGGCTGGGCGTGCTCACAGGAGCTATAGCAAACTTTAAGTATTGTACAAGATCTGGTCGTCCTGTTAAATCAACGCAGTGCTGTATCTCCAACTTGAGTGGTTTGGAGAGAGGCTTTGAGAGTGATACTGCATACACAGCACTGACTAGGACAGTATTAGGAGGAAACTGGAACTGTCCTCCTACTAGAGCAACCACTGCTGCTTCTACTGTCTCAGAGGACAATAGGCTTCCTTCTTGTAATCCAATCCTTAGACCATATTTCTCCCAATTCATCAGTTGAGGTTTGTCTCCTTGAATTAAGAATAGCTTCTTCTCTGCTACATGGACATCACTCAGACATTCCAAATTATCTATAAATTGTATAAAATATATACTCATGCAGTCAGTATAATACTCTTACCCATTGAAGGGATCATGTAATCAAATTGCACTTCTTTGGAACTAGTCTCTTTGGTTTGACTCCATTGCTCCCTCTCCTTCATTAGTTTGGCAGTATACAGTTCCTTGTCAGCAACTTTACTCTTAAGATCTAAACATTCTTTCATATAGTATACACATTAATGACATACTCTAACCTTTAGTAAGCTGTTTCTCTTTGCGATATTGTTTCTCTACTTCTTCATTCTCTTCCTCTAATTGAGTTATAAATACATCATTGACAGCAACTTTAGCTTTAAGTTCTAAAAATATTTTCTTATATAATACACACATATTGATGACAATATACTCTAACCTTTAGTGATCTGTTTCTCCATGAGGTATTGCTCCTCTAATTGTCTCTTCTCTTCCTCTGCTTGCTCTTTCTCTTTCTTTGCTTTTTTATTCTTGTCTTCTACTTTTCTATTCTCTTCCTCTACTTGTCTCTTCTCTTCTTCTATTTCAGTTATCCATACTTCATTATAAGCAACTTTAACTCTAAGTTTCTCATTATCTTCTACATTAATAGACTCATCTAATATTACGCAGTAATGATACACACTAACCAGTAATACTCTGTTTCTCTTGTAAAACCCTTTCGTATTTCTCATTCATAATAACTAAATTATTTCCGTCAGCTTTAGAGCCTGAAAACATACAATTTAAATATATACATGTCATGTACCTTGTTTGATGGCCTCAAGCAATGCCTCCTGTAGTGACACTTTGTTCTGATGAGCCACTTGTAGTTCTTGATGTAAAAACTGGATGTGCCTTGAAAGCTTCATTTCCTTCTCTGTGGGATATTCTATTAGCTGATCTATCTAATATTATGTACTGATGATACCCTAACCAGTAAGAATCTGTCTCTCTTCTTGTAATGCCTTCAGCACTTCTTCTAATTTCTCAGTCATTACTAATTTATTATCACCAACCTCAGCTAAAAAAATATAATAAAAATAATCATATCAAATGATATCACATTTAATAAGTACTTTAATAACTAAGAATGTGCACGCATGCATAGGTATTATACTTTGTTTGTTGGCCTCAACCAGTGCCTCCTGTAGTGATACTTTGCTTTGATAAGCCGCTTGTAGTTTTTCTTGCAATAACTGAATGTATCTCTGAAGCTCCATTTCCTTCTCTGTGGGATATTCTATTAACTGATCCATCCACCATGTTCTGGTCTTGCTGTATGATTCATACTTTTCTTGATATTTCTTACTAGTGAGATCATTACCATCCAGTACTGACTGTACTGTCCACTCACCAGCTTCAATATATACTGAAATAAGAAAACAAATTAAAACAGTTTATATAGGTGTCATAAAAAACCTCATCATAATTATGGCAGTGATTGCTTAATTAATAATACAGTATCTTACCTAATTCAATTATCATTATTAGTCTATTAGTATCAGCGATAAATCTACCCACCATATATCCAGTTTCCTCTTCATCATCATGCCCTCCCTCCATCAACTGTTGAACTCTCCATCGAATATCTTGACTTCCTCCAACAATTACTAGCCACACACAGTGTGGTGACATTGTGATTGCTGTGAGTGAGTGATAGGATCTGCCAGTAACAGATTCAGGTAGAGGAATCTGAGAAATAATTAATAATATCATGCAGGGTAAGGCTCTCCCAAATTTCATTATTAAACTTGAATAATTAAACATGTACAGTGACATACCTTCTTACAACTGTACTGACTAGTAGTGATATTATCCAATAATAAACAATCATTCACTAGTTGACTGCTATTACTCCACCCACCAATCACTACTAGTGCAGGTGAGGTAGAGACTCCATTGATAATAGCACTAGCATGATCACATATGTCCATAGGCCAGAGTTCCTTACCAGATATTGATCCTTTTTTAACTCTCTCCCAATGCTAAAATAATAGATAAAATAAAAATTATACAATTACCGGTATTTACTACAGTGGACTTCATTACTTGTAATAATAATAAGGCAGATGTAATAATAATTTTTAAGGTGGGTGATTTGACCTGCTCGGATGCATAAATGCTAGTCTCAAATCAAATTCAATAATGTTAAGCCTAATTTTAGCAAACATGGTGAGAAATTCTTAAACAAAAACCAAAATTAAATATTTATAATGGTTTGTGGTGTTAATTATGGTCACAGTAAAATAAAAAGGCAGCTACGAACTCTCTTCTATTGATGTAAAGGAGTGACACAAGCTTAAAGCTTTGTGCAGTATAATAAGGCAGCTAACCTCAATTATAACTAAACTTGAAGCATAGATAATAGAGTAAATCATGGGATTGGAAATTTTGCATGGGTGTAGCAATCATTTTGATTGTATTGATGCTAAGAAAAAATACCTAACTAGGTGGTTTGTTACTTTTTGATCACAAAATTCTCAATTTTTTTCGATTAAAACACAACAACTCCAAAAAAGTGGTTTCCTCTAATAATATTGACATTGATGCATACATTAAAACTTATACGCTTATTCTACAATCTTCATTGTTTAGTGTCTACCTTAGAGTGACTTTTAATTGCGAGTACTAAATTTAAATTATAGTAAAAGTAAATCACTCAATATTTCAAAAACACTAAAATTAATACATGCCAACGGTATAGCTTAAGTTAAAATGTTAAATAACAAAGCCATTATGTCATAAGGTAGATAATAACTTACTATTGTAGTATGTGTCACATGAAATATGTACAAACCATTAGTAGGTATATAGCCATCAGGAAGATTAATTGCTCCTCCAAACATTATTCCTTTATTTCCATTTATTTTGTTGATTGTAAAACTACTAGTTGGAGGACAGCACTGTCCACTGACAGATGGAACAGTGAATTGTCCTAAAAGAACAAGAACAAGAGAAATTTGTTAATTTAATTACACACAATAATATAAATACAAAAAAATTCATTATCTTCGCAAACTAATTGACACACTGCAATACATTAAATTTGTTAATAAATGCATAACCGCTGTAACGTAAGAGTTGGGAAAGTTTCAATTCTTGTGTTACGCCACATATTTATAGGCACTTTGGTTGTAGTATATTGCATATTGTCAATCAACTTTAAAAAGTAAAATTATAAATCTTCATTAATTTCTTATATGCTACTAACTTAAGGCTGGTTTACAATATTATGCTAGGCCTAACATTGTGTTGACACGTACTAGAGTCAAATTTGAATTAATTCTAGCGTAAAGCATGCATCAAATGGTCAGTGAAATCACCCACATTTCTTAATTTAAAATTATTGGTACACTGGTCTAGAGTCATATTATAAACCCACCTGAATTCCTAAAACTCAGGCTTGTACACAATCGCTGATATTACTGATAAAAACTCACCATTAGATAGATTATGAAGTAACTGTTCATTAGTAAGAACAAGGGCATCATTCGTCTTATTATTCTGATATTGAAACTGAGGATGTTTGACAGCTGGTGTAGTACCTGCTCCTCCAACCATAAAAAGATAGTCAGTTCCATCAAATTCGAGTGATAGCATTCCACCATAGCCTTTCTTCATCCTGGACTCATCATTAGGGTGCAGTTGGGTCCAGCTCATGGTCAGTGTATTTAGTACATTTAAATTGTTGTGGAAACAAATATCATGACCACACCAGCCACCATAATAATAAATATTAGAACGAAAGGTGGTACAGAAGTAGCCAGTGATTCCTAATGGAGGATTTCCCCTTGTTAGGTGAGAGGACCAGCGAGCTGATGAAAAGGAAAATGACTCAACTGTTGAAGCCACTTTCCTCTTTTGAGATGAATCGTGTGCTTGTATGATATCAGGGCTAAGCCAATCAGGTTGGAACCCTCCCCACAGGTAGAGAGACCTTCCTATTACTGGAGCTGAGTGGCAAGCCCTCCATTTGAATGTATAAGTACCTGTGTAAAGGAGAAAAATAGAGAGGAGAAGTAAGAGAGTGAAATTAACTTTGTCCTGACATTCTGATTCTGGCAAAACCAAAAACGTCTACCGGTATGGTTAGATCTAGCCTACAGCAAAAAAAAGGAGGCGAGACCAATGCTGGTTGCTGGATGGGGAATGGAATGGGTCTAGGATGGTCTAGGTGTGGTCACGTCTAGTCGTCTACTCTACAATGTGGTTGAGATTTTCTAGGTTTTATTCTTCAGTTTCCTCTAGTCCTCTGGCTGTCCTCCGTAAGAAGACAGGCTATCAGCTCTCAAAATGCAAGGAGGCTTTGTCTCTTCACAACAATGACCTCTCTCTGGCTGAAGAATGGCTCAAAGAACAAGCAAGGAAAGAAGGATGGATAAAGGCTGACCTACCACGTGCTACCACTCAAGGAGTTATAGCTGCTTGTGTGGATGGTAATGCAGCAACAATGCTAGAAGTGAGGAGAATGGCGATGATACCATATAGAGGGTATATTTCACTGGGATTTAATTTCGCTAATTTCACAGTTTTAAAAAATTCGTGAAAATTTTTATCTGTGAAAATTATTTTTACCATACTAATAATGGTCAGTAGAAGAAAAATGCAAAATTTTTTCCTTGTGAATAGGTTTAAAGGGGATTTTCATGAAATATTTTCCCCGGGAAATATACCCCTTATACGGTACTATTAATTAACTTATTAATTAATTACCTTAATATTATGATGTAGTAATGATGAGCTAATTATTATTATTTTTATTAGGTGAACTGTGAAACTGATTTTGTGGCTAGAAATCAAAATTTCCTTCAATACGTGTCAGAGGCTGCCAGAGCTACAGCCGATCATTTAATGTGCAACCCACCATCAGACCCTCAGCAACACCTCAAACCAGAGGATCTAGCCTCGTTCAGAGGCCCTGGAGGGAATTTACTTGGTGACATGACGGCCGAAAAAATAGGACTACTCGGCGAGAAGATAAACCTGACACGTGGCTACCACATGAGACTAGACGGAGGGAGAAAGGAGGAAGGTTTCATATCATCGTACGTGTACAATGGACTATATGTATCTGGTGTTGGTATGGGTAGATATGGTTGTATTGTACACCTCATTAATAAACCACAACCAGTGACATGGAATACTGAAGAGAGTACTAGTAATGGATCGAACACTGACTTAGATGATAATGAAAATGGAGTTAATGCTAGTTTTACTTTAAAGGCTGATAAAGATAATGTGGCTCCTTTGTCATCAGCTTCTCTTGGTGATCAGCTAGCTCAGCATATTGTCGGGTGCAACCCACGTCTCATTGGAGGGGGAGGAGAGGAGGATCTACTCACTCAAAGGTTTTTGTTTGACGGTAGTGTGCCAGTGGGGGAGTGGCTGAGGTCTCATGGACTCTCTGTTGGGAGCTTTGTTCGTTTTGGAGTGGGAGACACCAACCAGTGATTATACTCTTATTTATTACAAAAAAAAACAAAATTGTTATACCTAAAATTAAAATTGTATAAAAATGATTAACATTATCATCATTATTAATATCTATTAAATATTAGCAAGAGTAGTGTCATTATTATCAAAGTTAATACTATCATAGCTTGGACTTGGTTTTCTTTAAAAGTGGCCTCAAATATTTCTCATAAGTATCATGAACCTAAAAATAATAATAATAAGCAAATCAGTCAACAGTTATCATGCAACAACGACCACATGCTCTTAAAAAGTTTAAACTAATATCAATCACAAATTTACAAATTTTTTAAACATTATGCCTGTTGTGTTAATGTCAGTAATACATGTCATTACCTCTTTCTTGTTCCTAGGGGCTCTTAGTGCCCACTGATACAAGTGTCTGTACACATCACCATCATAACGACCAAGACACGAGTTTAATATGTCATCATGAATATCAAATGCATCAACCAATGGAACTGCTTCATATCTGAAGGAAAAGATTAACTCTTACTTTGAATGCTTAAAATGATTAAAAACAGAATTTCAATATTGGCAATGTCAAAGTGCAAACCCAAAGGATGTGTGGTCAGACAGATATAAGAGTTTACCTCACTTCCTTTAGCAGGGAATAAAGCTGGTTCTTGGCCATTTCAATCTGATCACTATTCATATACCCATCCTACATAGTAATAATAATACACACAATCAGGGTTGAAAAAGAATTTTCTCTTTTTATAATTTTTTCTAATGCATATACATGTTCATAAATTTTGAATTGCTTCCAACCAAAATTTGAACTCCAAAATCCGACCAAAGTTCCTGTACTATAGTATAGAGTCTTTGGCCAAATTTTGCCAATAATGACTAGGAGAGAATTTTCTATTTTTATATTTTTAACTGATACACACAAATGTTCTTATGTTGTGTAGCAAGTTTGACCTGATTTCGATCAAAATTAATTTTTTTTACAAATTTTTAAAATTACTCAAAAATTTGGCCAAAGTCCCTGTAGCATAGTACAGGGATTTTAGCTAAATTTTGCCAAAAATGACTAGGAGAGAATTTTCCATTTTTATATTTTTACCTGATACATATACATGTTTTTATATTGTGTAGCAAGTTTGAGCTGATTCCGATCAAAATTGGATTTTTTACAAATTTTTAAAGTTACTCAAAAATTTGGCCAAAGTCAAATTTCGCCAAAAATGACTAAAAAAAGAATTTTTTTATTTTTATATTTTTATTTGATACACATACATGTTTTCATGTTGTGTAGCAAGTTTGAGCTGATTTCAATCAAAATTAATTTTTTATGAATTTTTTAAGCTGCCCAAAATCATAAATATTAATAATTAAAAATTATTACTATTTTCTCACCAGGCAGAATTCTCCACTGTACTGCATTATACCAAACAGTCCAAACAAGCAGCACAAAACTCTCATTATACTTAAATTAGCTTCACACATTTCAGCTGTATCTATGCTGGACTGGAATGCTTTCAAAACAAGATAATGACAGTGAGCCTGTAAATAAAAAGTCCCAATACTATCATGTGACTCTCACATGATGCATATCTTACTCTTGCTGCTACTGTCCAATCCACTGAAGAGTTATTCCAGGCAGCAACAGCATCCAATCCAGAGTCAATGCCATTCATGTACCTCCTTAATGCTACAGCAACTAACCTTTAAAAATAATGAATGAATAAAAACAAAATATTGATGATAAAAAGCTTCACAATTATTATAGCCCTCATCGTTCTTTTGTTCACTGTCTCTTACCTAATCACTCTCTGGCGATATGCTTCCAGTAAAATGTGTGGATCATTAAATTGTTTTGGAGTCAAAACTGGGCTCTCCTTATACTTTGGATAATCGACTCCAAGATATGCCACATTGTTTGGCAACTGAGCCTGAGGAACTTTCTGTCTGGATATTTTCAAAAGATACCTGCACAGAAAAAAGAACAAGACATGAGAGAGGTACTTCAATTAGGTAACCTTGCTGTTTGGAGTAACATGACTGTGTTCTCTCCTTCATATGTCTGTGCTGGAGAATAATCAACATAAAGCTGAGGTAGACCACTAGCGGCTGAATATCCATGACCACCACAACACAGCCTACAGAGCTACAAGAAAGAAAGATAAGAAACATACACATACATGTATTTATAAAGAATACCTCAACACCATTAGAAGATATTTCAGAACAAAGAGCTTTTAAACCAGCACTGGTAGCATGAAGCTATAAAGAGAGGCTTAAATATAATAAAAAGGGTATTAGCTGATTTACTTCTGGTAGAGATTCAAGATTCCCTTCGGCAATTTCTCCGGTGATTCCAACATAAAGTTTGAGCATGTACTGACTAGCAAATTTCATAGCATAAGCAGAGGCCAATAGAGGGAAGAGCTTGAACTGCTGAGTTTGATAATCCAGTACTTGTGTCTCTGGCTCACTAAAAGTATATAACATAACACATAATACTCATACATACATACAATAGAGCAGGTGTCTCTCAATTTAATGGACACTTCTGTATAACAGACAAGAAGTGTCCATTATATAAAGGCTCCATTGCATACTTCATTATCTTACCCAGGTCTGTTCTGTGTCTGTCTTCTGACTACACTGTATCTGATTGCTATAGTAACAGCCCTGGCCAGGATGCTAGCCGACTGGACGACAATACCTGCTCTTACAAAAACCATAGTACCATACGTGATCTTATCAGTTGGAGGCTTTGAGTAAGTACCATCTCGTGATACCTAAAATGGATAATTATTATGATTGAGTCCTTCGTGTATTACCTGAGCATATTTCATTAGCATCTGATCTCTTGGTATCCTCACATTTGTCATGTGGAGAAAACCGTTATCCATACCAAAGTACCCAAACTTTGGTCCAATGTCTCCGATCTTTATTCCTTTAATAACCAATTAATAACTGCTATTTATTAATAGCTACTGTTACCTGGTAGTGGTCTATGGTCCTCAAGGCTACGTAGCTGCACAATGAACAAATGAATTCCTTCATCTTTTCCTTTGGTTATTAGTCTTGCAACAACCACAGCATGTGTGGCAGTATGACCAACTGTATGAATGTATTATAAATGTATGATGCATCTTGTACATAAGTACAGTTATAATTTTGTTAATTCTTACGTGTTCCAGGCCACCATTTCATTGAAGTAAGTGTTGGAGAATTGAGGACAAATTCCTCAGTCAAGGGGTCATAAGTTGCTGTAGTTTCAAGACCCCTTATAAAGGTTCCTGGAATGAATGAATTAAAATTATGAGTAACACGTTAGTTTTACCATGTCCTAGCTCAGTTTGTGCATAGGCTCCGATAATGCTGTAATTAGAAGCTAATTTTAACCATTTCTCTTTCTGTTCTTCAGTGCATTGACCCTGCAAGTATAAATATAATAACATTTATGAATGTTGCTCTACTGCTCTCTCTCCATTCCTACTTCTATTGTAGGCAGGAACATGGAGTCATGCAGGACTGTTGGAAGATCATCATTTATAGCTCTAAATATAAAATAAATAAAAAACAAAAATAATTAATGTAGTCATGTAGAAACAACAATATTTGCATAATGCAATGACTACTAAAAGTCTAAAACACTAGACAATAAATAAAAACACTTGTACATGCATCTTTAAAGTACTTGAATAATTTATGCAGTGCATGATGACATACGTTCTATAAAAGTAAGCATCAGGTCTTCCCTTGATTTTTCCTGATTTAAGAGCCTCGATATAATGAATGCTCTTTCTCATTGAAGACTCAAAGGCCTCCTCGCGAGACAAAAAGTACTTGTCGTCTCTTTTATACACTGGGTCCTCCACTACCAGCTTAACTAAAGAGATTTGGGCAGATATAGAGGAGGAAGGTGAGAATATTTAAAGATTACCCAGCTCCCTTCTACGCTCAGTAAACATCTCTCCTCCATCTAGGAAGTTTGTGAGTTGCTCCAAGTCCAGTCTACTCCTCTCCCTCTCCACTCTTAGCTCAGGGACTGCACTCCTTGCAGTGGCCATCTTTCTACTCAGTAAGTTAACCCAAAGTCCGTTTATCTTACACTTCTAGTATATTTCCGTGGAATTCATTACTTATTCATGAGATTCACTTTGTTCCCATGGCAACTGGCCCACACCCGGACAGCCCAGTAATATAATGGAGACAGATGGTTCTGATGTTGCTATTCGTCGACAAAAGCCTTCGGAGAAACTAAACCTCCACACCTCAACGGGCTTGCCTCCAATAGACAGCTCTACACTCATAAGCCTTGCTGATGTTGGACAAAGGTATTTGGCAAAATGCCATGATTCACAATTTCATATTGACAGTCCTGCTGCAGTCTACACTCATGGTTGCAGTTCTCCTGCTTAACTATTATTTTTCTGGCTGTAGAGGCTTTTCACGGAAGCTACACGAAATGGTGAGACAGCAAAAAGAGATGGAGTCATGCTCCAATGGAGAGACAAGGGGAAGGAAGAGGAGGGAAAAGGTAGAGCTCAAGAATTGGAAGCAGATGACACCAGCAGAGCTCAGCAAGCTAACACCAATGCAAAAAAGCAGATACATGATGGTATGGTGATACTTATGGCTTGCATGCATGCATTTGCGTACATTATACGTGTACATGTACATGCACTTTATTCTTTTTAAGTTTTTCATTATATCCCCATGCATAGTATGAACCAACAAGTAAGGAGATCCTTGAAAAACAAATGGAGTCCTTGAAGAGGGTTAGAGCTCGAAAACTGCTAGCAAAAGTGTACGTCAAAGATAAATATTATAACACAAGTCACTTCTTATGCATCACTAAATCTATTATTTATACAGTGATGATCCTGCTCCATTGCTGAAGAGTTTAATAGAACACGAAGAAAACAGCGAACTTATTGGACAACTCAAGTGAGAGAGAAAATAAGTGAGTGTATAATTTACAGTCTTCATAAAACAGAGCAGCAGAGGCAAGATACAGAGTCAGAAACACACAACTCACATATGACATGGAAAGGGTAAGCTATATACTTTACATGTATACAGTACATATACATGTAAGCTGCTAATGATGATGGTTCTTCTATAGTCACAAGAATTACAGCATCTTATAGCATCACAGCAGACTGCACAAGAGGCAGTTCGACTGCAAACTTTTATACCTCCCACTCCACTTTATGTTGAAGTACCTGACTACCTTAACAAAACACAAGTCAGTCAAATACACCAATGTAAACATACACTAGAATAACTTTTACTTATAAAATTACTATTAATTTACTTGCAGAGAAATCGCTGTGAGGAAATATTAGAAGATGATCGTGGGCTAACAATATACAGAAACATTTAAAAATGACAATTAATACATGTACACATGTACAATAATAATAAAATACTAATAACATCAAAAACATATCAAAAATTTTAAAAAAGAAAGGGGGAGAAAAGAACACTCAGAATGAAATGGAAAGTGTATAATAGTATGACTGAGAACAAAACTACAATACACAATAATAAACAGTTTTACAGTACACAGTATAACAAAATCAACAATAATAATCAAAATACTTCAAAAGTTTTTGTTAGTCATTTCCATCTTTACTGTCGCTCCTGACTGATATACGACGAGGGAGAGAAGGACGAAGGGAATCAGCTCTTGACGTCAGTCTCCCGGTCAACTCATTGCATGGACTCCGCCCTTCTGAGATATCACGTATCTTTGAGATGAGATCGTAATTGATTATCTCGCTGACAACAGAATCGTGCTTATAGTCTGGATGAGATAATACAAACTGTCTCATCCAGGTGGCAGCTGTTGGCAATTCACCTGCAGAGAGAGAATGAGAGAGACAGAGAGGAGAAATGAAAAGTGTGTGGCATACATGTACATTTTTATTTATAAAAGAGTGTTATTGCTGAAGAGACTTGAGCATGCATCAATGAATTAACTAACCTGATGCTCTCTTTGATATAAATCTCAGATACTGCATTACAGTACACCTGGTGTCTACATCAATGTCAATGGAATTAACATACATCCTCACCAGTGGAATAACACCTGGAAACTCGTCCTAAATAAACACATGTATCATGTACAGAACGAGGTACACTAGTCTTCACTGATTATTACAATCAATTTTTATATGCAATATTACATGTAGATGAATGATAGATAGAAAATAATAATTACCTTTCCATTAATGATGGTGTCAATACTCATCAGTGTGTATTCATGTTTGTGAGATTGAGGGGCAGTAGGAGTGGCTCCAGTAGGCGGAGTCTCTTTTCCTTCATCATCCTCGTCATCTTCGGGTAATAAACTTTTACGGAAATAGAAGAGACCCTGTCTAGCAGCATCACGATTAATGGCTCTCTTCATGTTATCCTCCATCTAACAAAGGACGTATGTGTTAGAAGTTGCTTCAAAATCAGGCCAAAGTTCCTGTACTATAGTACAGGGACTTTGGCCAAATTTTACCAAAAATCACTAGGAGAGAATTCTTCATTTTTATAATTTTTTCCGATGCATATACATGTTCTTATGTTGTGTAGAAAGCTTGAACTGATTCTGATCAAGTTTAGATTTTTTACGAATTTTTAAAGTTGCTCCAAAATCAGGCCAAAGTCCCTGTACTATAGTACAGGGACTTTGGCCAAATTTCGTCAAAAATGGCAAGGAGAGAATTCTCCATTTTTATAATTGTATCTGATACATATACATGTACTTATGTTGTGTAGAAAGTTTGAATTGATTCCGATCAAGTTTGGATTTTTTATTAATTTTTAAAGTTGCTCCAAAATCGGGTTAAAGTCCCTGTACTATAGTACATGGTCCTGGGCCAAATTTGGTAAAAATGAAAAAGAGAGAAATCTCAATTTTTATAACTTTTTCTGATACATATACATGTACTTATGTTGTGTAGAAAGTTTGAGCTGATTCAGATCAAGTTTGGATTTTTTACAAATTTTTAAAGTTGCTCAAAAATCAGGTTAAAGTCCCTGTACTACATGTAAATGTATATAGTAGTAGTGCTTCACGACAAAATGGCTAAGAAATTATTTTATTTATTTATACATATACATCTACAATCTTTCTATATACACATGTACATGTACATTTTGAGGCACTTGGTACTACAACGTTCAAATAGGATTGGGTTTGCTTGATGTCTGGAGTCTGGACGTACTTTTGATATTGGTATGAGGAAGTTCAACTTGAAAGACAAGATGGCACGAGTAACCAGCACAATGAACACAACAAAAGCTGCATTTTCAAAATCAGTAATCTGCAACTAAAAAAGAGGGAGAGCAAAATAAATAAGAGAGTGTGCATATGAATGTGTATGTGTGCCTGTAGTAGTATAAGTTAAGAGTAAAACTGATTTAACTATTACATACTTCCATTGGTCTGAACTCAACCCTCCATCCAATAGGTGAATTAGGAGGCGGAGGCTTGAAACGCATGCTCTGCCAATTAGTCGACTGAATATTCTAAAAATAAAAATACATAATTACACATGCCCATTTTGTGACAAATGGGTACAGGTACATGTACATGTACAATGTATAAAATTTAAAATAAAGGCTCAATTTAACATCTTAACACTGTCTGTACATAATAACATGCTAATTAGTCAGACATCTTATATTATTAATAATGACAAGGGAACCTCAAAATGGTCACTTTCGTTCTCCACGTCTTGTTCGAGCTTCTCAGCAAAGAGTGAGATTGGATCACGAATGAATAAATGAGCAACATGCCTAGCCATTAACTCATCAACGCCTGTGGAAAGAAAAGAAAAGGGAGAGATTAATAATTTAGCACACACGTACATGCATTTAATATTTAGTTAGAATTATGGAGGTGCATATGGTATAGGGAACAGAGTAAATGAATGTTAACACTGACCATTTTCTGTTAGTGTTTGATATGCTAACTCATTGATTGGTACTTCTTTATCATTATACTCAGGATTAGCCAAATACATGTCTATCGAATCATACCTTGACTTTGGTATAACCCACTTATCATCCTTTAATGGCTACAGAGAGGAGAAAGAATTTAAAGAAAGGAGAGTGAAGAAAAAGAAAGGACAAAAGATTAAAATCGTAACACAATATGAACTTATGTACTTTTAGTCCTCTCTCCTCTTGGGTTCTATCATCAACAGATCCAGAAATGACGCCCCACCTGCAGTCAACATCAGCAAGATACCCTCTCAGTATAGGAGTAGCAGCTGAGAGTGCCAGCTATAGAATAAAATAAGAAATTATTCCAGTAGGTCACATGATATATAATACCATGATAGGGCACATGACTGAGAGCTGGTCGTAAAGATGACGAGACTCATTGAGATCACAGCCTTGAAACGTAACCTACACGAAAAAAATAAAATCAAATTAAAAACATATTATTTGCTAAAGCAATTTACTGGATGTACAAGTACATATAATAGTGTCATTCATTCCATACCTGAAGACAGGAGCAGCCCATTCCAAATCCCATACAGTCCAAGTATATGTGATCTGGTTTACCACAAGTACTAGCAGTACCATCATCATTAGGAACCACCTCAACAAATGGAGAGGGTGTGGCTTTATCTTTGAATACTTTACAAGAGAAAGCAACAAAATTAAAAAAAAAACAAAAATTCAATAAATTACTGGGCATGTTCATTGCTGGCTTCTCTCCTCTTCTCTCCCTCACATTACGAGTCAATGTACTAAAATGATAAGAATAAAAGACCTAATGTAGATTTGATTCTTTTCTTACATGAATCTAGGATGTCCAGACCATATGACTTCGTCAGGATAAAAGAGAGAGCGAGACTTTGAGGTTGCAGGCTGAGGAAGAAACTCCGGCTCAGTGAAACCTGGACACCCCATCCTATGATCAATTATAATTTAAATACTTACTATTAATGTACATGTACTATATATACATACATTGTAGTGGTGCATGTACAATGTACATCACATACCTTGGGAAGGCAGTTAAGGCAAGAGGGAAAACTGAAGTACCTTTAAGAGCTTCGTATAACATTTCACGCCTGAGGAGAGAGAGAAAGGGAGGGAAGGAAGAAAGAAGAGAAAAAGGAAGAGAGATGAGATAAAGGTTTGTTGCAGAATCATCTTTCCAAACCTTAGTTTCATATTAGCCTCGACTACATTAAAATCACTATAGCATCCACCATAAGGGCTCGCTCCTGGTGTACCTATAATAATATGCAGAAATGATAATTATGAGTAGTAATTATATACGCATCATTGTAGTCATAGCCAATTTGAGTAATTTCTACAATCATTATTACTAACATTATACAAGTCAGCAGAATTTCTAAGGCTGCAACGTGGCAATCAATTTCAAGATTAATTTTTTAATCAATTACCTTCTATCATGTAGCTGGCATATTCAGGCCTCCATTTTGCTTTATGATGTCTGAGAGAGAGAGAAAAAAATTGAGAGAGAGAGAGAGGGAGATTTAATGTACATTATTGCATGAGGGAATCTTACAGAGGATCATCTGACTCTGGTTTCTGTAAGACTTCAAGTATCTGAGGGCCGAGAAGAGAGAGCTTTGCTACTTTCTTCTCTTCATCAAGACTAATCAGATTGTATTCCACCTGGAAATAGAAGGAAAATAGAACATAAAGGTGTTTTAGTTGTATTACCTCGTCTCCCCATTTCAGTGTATCGCCTTTGCGGTCCTTCAGTTTGTGAAACAGAGATATGAACTGCTGTATCCCGACTTTGTGTACCTTCCAGGCATTCTTCTTCGTCTCTTCCCAGGAGAGAGGCTTTCCTTCAGAGAGCAGGCCCATGATCTTTTTCTGAGCTGCAGTGATCAGATGGGTGTGGCTAAAATTAATTATTAATTTTATTCATCGACTTGCGTTAGATCTAATTATTATTCATTGACTTCAAGTTCACACCTTTAAGACTACTTGGTAACTTCACTTGCAGAAATATTAGAAGAAAATAGTGGAGTGAAAAAAATTAAAATATAATGAAATTTTGACTATAATAATAATGATGATGAGAATCAGTAAAAGCATGCCAAAAATTAAAAATGAGAAATAAAAAAGAAAAGTGAAGCTAATAAAACTAACAATAGCAATAATAATCAAAATACTTCAATAAACTTTTGTTAGTCATTTCCATCTTTACTGTCGCTCCTGACTGATATACGACGAGGGAGAGAAGGACGAAGGGAATCAGCTCTTGACGTCAGTCTCCCTGTCAACTCGTTGCATGGACTCCGCCCTTCTGAGATATCACGTATCTTTGAGATGAGATCGTAATTGATTATCTCGCTGACAACAGAATCATGCTTATAATCTCGATGAGATAGTACAAACTGTCTCATCCAGGTGGCAGCTGTTGGCAATTCACCTGTAGAGAGAATGAGAGATGTACTATATAGCAAACTGTAACACAATTATCATATGATATAAGCTATTTTAATAACAGCTACATGTAAGTGTTTTTTAGTAAATTTAACTGAGGGTGCAATTTTGAAGAGGTAAAATTTTGGCAAATTCTTGCTGAAAGGCAAGTCAAATTTGTGGTCACATGACATGTGTATAATGGTTGAAAAGGTTATTTTTGGCAAATAAAAATGTCAAATTTGGCACATTTATCAGCTATGGTATGCTGTATTATTGTGCCAGAGATTTGATAAACTAACCTGAAGCTCTCTTTGATATAAATCTCAGATACTGCATTAGAGTACACCTGGTGTCTACATCAATGTCAATGGAATTAACATACATCCTCACCAGTGGAATAACACCTGGAAACTCGTCCTAAATAAACACACGTATCATGTACAGAACGAGGTACACTAATCGCTACTGATTATTATAATTATATTATTACATGCAAACTTACATGAATGATAGGGTAAAAATAGCATTATTACCTTTCCATTAATGATGGTGTCAATACTCATCAGTGTGTATTCATGTTCGTGAGATTGAGGAGCAGTAGGAGTGGCTCCAGTAGGCGGAGTCTCTTTTCCTTCATCATCATCTTCATCTTCAGAAAATAAATTTTTACGGAAATAAAAGAGGCCTTGTCTAGCAGCATCACGATAAATGGCTCTATTTATGTTATCCTCCATCTAACAAAGGACACATGTTTTAGAAGATGCTTCAAAATCAGGCCAAAGACCCTGTACTATAGAACAGGGACTTTGCCCAAATTTTGCCAAAAATCACTAGAAGAGAATTCTTTATTTTTAATTTTTTTCTGATACAAAGACATGTTTTTATTTTGCAGAGAAAATTTGAGTTGATTCCGATCAAGTTTGGATTTTTTAAAAACTTTTGAAGTTGCTCCAAAATTGGGCCAAACACCAGTAGTAGTGCTTTGTGACAAATAGCTAAGAGAATATTCATACATTCTATATATACATATGTACATGTACATTTTGAGGTTTTTGGTGCTATTTTATTTAAATAGGATTGGGCTTGCTTAATGTCTGGACATACTTTTGATATCGGTATGAGGAAGTTTAACTTGAAAGACAAGATGGCACGAGTGACCAGCACAATGAACACAACAAAAGCTGCATTTTCAAAATCAGTAATCTGCAACTAGAGAGAAAGAGAGAGTAAAATGCATAAAAAGACAAAAAGGGTGCATATATGTGTATGCACAAATGAAGAATGAAACTATGTCTCAAGTATTGCATACATCCATTGGTCTGAACTCAACCCTCCATCCAATAGGTGAATTTGGAGGTGGAGGCTTGAAACGCATGCTCTGCCAATTAGTCGACTGAATATTCTAAAATAAAATGCATGTAAGATGTACATAAGCAAATATACTGTATGTGCATTTTGCAACACAAGTATATATGAAACTACATTGTACATGTATACATGTAATTAAGTAGCTACAGAATTAATGAATAAATGTGAGATTAAAACTCAATTTAACACTTAACACAATCTATAGACAATAGGACATGCTAATCACTCCCCGACATCTTATAAAAACCTCAAAATGGTCACTTTCATTCTCCACGTCTTGTTCGAGCTTCTCAGCAAAGAGTGAGATTGGATCACGAATGAATAAATGAGCAACATGCCTAGCCATTAACTCATCAACACCTGTGGAAAGAAAAGAGAGAGAGAAAGAAAGAAGTGATAATGGGTTACAAAGCAAAAAGTAAATGATTCTTAACGCTGACCATTTTCTGTTAGTGTTTGATATGCTAACTCATTGATTGGTACTTCTTTATCATTATACTCAGGATTAGCTAGATACATGTCTATTGAATCATACCTTGACTTTGGTATAACCCACTTATCATCCTTTAATGGCTACAGAGAGAAGGAGAAAGAATTTTAAAGAAAGGAAAGCAAAGAATAAGGAAAGGTTAAAGCATAAGCCTAAAAGGCAATACAAAAATAACCTTTAGTCCTCTCTCCTCTTGAGTCCTATCATCAACAGCTCCAGAAATGATTGGCCACCTGCAGTCAACATCAGCAAGATACCCTCTCAGTATAGGAGCAGCTGCAGTGAGTGCAAGCTAACAATGTATAAGAAAAATACAAATTTTGGTCAGGTCACATGATTGTCACATGATATATAATACCATGATAGGGCACATGACTGAGAGCTGGTCATAAAGATGACGAGTCTCATTGAGATCACAGCCTTGAAACGTAACCTACACAAAAGAAATAATAAAAATAGCAGGTGAAGCACATGAAAAAAATCATAATACAATACTATCCATTCTATACCTGAAGACAAGCACAACCCATTCCCAAACCCATACAGTCCAAGTATATGTGATCTGGTTTACCATAAGTACTAGCAGTACCATCATCATTAGGAACCACCTCAACAAATGGAGAGGGTGTAGCCTTGTCTTTGAATACTTCACAAAAGAAAGCAATAATTTCTTTAAGTAGCTAAAAATGAAATAAATTACTCGGCATGTTTATGGCCGGCTTCTCTCCTCTTCTCTCCCTCACATTACGAGTCAATGTACTAAAAATGATAACAATAAAAGACGTAATGTATATTTGATACTTTTCTTACATGAATCTAGGATGACTGGATACTGCTTCGTCAGGATAAAAGAGAGAGCGAGACTTTGAGGTTGCAGGTTGAGGAAGAAACTCTGGCTCAGTGAAACCTGGACACCCCATCCTATGATCAATTATCATACACACATACACACACACACATACACAGTAGGGTATACCTTGGGAAGGCAGTTAGGGTAAGAGGGAAAACTGAAGTACCTTTAAGAGCTTCGTATAGCATTTCACGCCTAAGAATTAAGGGAGGGAGAGAGAAAAGAAAAATGAAGAGCATGAGGAGAAAAGGAATAGGTGAGGTATGCATGACGTTTGTATACAATCACTACTTTTTCAAACCTTAGTTTCATATTAGCCTCGACTACATTAAAGTCACTATAGCATCCACCATAAGGGCTTGCTCCTGGTGTACCTACATTACATGATCCAAAAATGTGAGTAATACATACTGTTCAGTGGCCAAGTCATTTGTAGTAATTTATAATTATAAACAAATCAGTAGAATTCATTTAAAAATGCAATGTTGCTGTTAATGAATTACCTTCTACCACATAGCTGGCATATTCAGGCGTCCATTTTGCTTTATGATGTCTAAGAGGGAAAGGAGAGAGAACGATGTGATACAAATGATTGCATCTAGATGAGGAAATCTTACAGAGGGTCATCTAATTGCGGTTTCTGTAAGACTTCAAGTATCTGAGAGCTGAGAAGGGAGAGCTTTGCTACTTTCTTCTCGTCATCAATACTAATCAGACTATATTCCACCTGAAAATAATAGGGAAAACGATGTTTTAGAGCCCACCATCCACTATTCAACTTTATTGAAAGCAACTTTGTGGTTACTTTGATCTTGGGGCAACTTTGTTGCCTGAAATAGAAGTCAGTTCTATTTCAGGCAACAGAGTTGACAGCACATCAAAGTAACCACTAAGTTTCTTTCAACAAAGTTGAATAGTGGATGGTGGGCTTCAGCCTTCAGGCTGAGATTTTGATACTGCACACTAAACGTAAGGTAGAGAATGCAGTACAAACGAATGGTTACAGTTAATTATTTATTACATTAAGACAAGAAGTGCAATATTATCACTGAGTTACTTATGCATGTACCATCCATTGCAACTCCACGGTGAAATAAATTATATATAAAAATTAATTATAATTATTTCAGGCATATAGAGCTTCCATGATTAAAAGTTGCTTTTAACAAAGTTGAATATATACATTGCGCTTCCTCTCGTTTTACATAGATCTACCTCGTCTCCCCATTTCAGTGTATCGCCTTTGCGATCCTTCAGTTTGTGAAACAGAGATATAAACTGCTGTATCCCGACTTTGTGTACCTTCCAGGCATTCTTCTTCGTCTCTTCCCAGGAAAGAGGCTTTCCTTTAGAGAGCAGACCCATAGTCAGTTGAGCCAAATTTAATTACGGTATTTTTTCATACGGGCCCATATGCCTGGCACCACCATGCAAACATGCATAATTATGCATGCAGGTAGGTGTGGCTAATTAATTATTTATTACATAAAATCATGTTCACTATCTGCAGTTCTCCTTTGGCATAGCCTAGGGCATTCGACTGCAGATAGAGAGGCCCCTGTTCAATCCTAGGTGCCCCCTTTTTAGCCATAGTTTTAAAAAGAAATTTTATAAAACTATTCATTTTGTTTTTATTGTCTTTTGCTGTAGCCACTGCCTTTCTTTTCTGCCACCTTTGCATACACACACTTCCTCTCCTGAGCAGAAAAGTTCAAGATGGCTACAATAGCTCTTAGATGTTCGTCAGCATGAGAGTCAGTCAATAAGTGATAAACTGCTTGCTTTAAAAACAGGAGCTGTGATTCATCGACCTGGGGAGGCTGGGGAGCCGATGAACTGCTACTTTTCCTACCCGGGAACGCTGCAGGGTCTTTAGGCAGTCTCTGTCTAGTTTCAATCAACTGACTCTTAAGTTGATCCACTTCAAGATTCTTCTGTGCATAAATCTCTCCATATTTCTTCTCTTGCTCAGCAGATCTTGCATGCTCCTGGAGCAGGGCTGCCTCAAGGTGTGCCACACGTTGCTGGTACTCTTTCATTGAGAGCTGCCACTTCTGCAGGGCCTCTTCCAATTCCAGTGCCTGCTGGTGGCTTTCATCAAGAGACTGAGCTAGTTTAGTTTTAGTTGCAACTTCTTGGGCAATTTGTTGTCTATAGTGTTCCATGTCTTTCTTGAGCTTTCTTATTTCTTGATCTCTTTCTGACAGCAATTCATGGGATTCCTGATCAAAAGAATGCACAAAATTACTAAAATGAAAAATTGCAATGATACATGCATAATAATACCCACACATTCCAATACAAAGATTTAAATATTTTTGTGATTCATTGTTCTGAATGTAACAGTATTTAGCTGCTACCTTTAGAGCAGTTTCAAGCTCAGTTATAGTGAGTCTCATCATTGCCGTCATCTTTTTCTTCTTCCCTACCTTTTTACCATCATCATCTTCCAAGTTGTTTACCTAGAGAGAGCCAGTTACGCCCACTCACTGATTTTATCACTACTTCTCAGTCATAGCAGCATTTCAAAATAACTGCAAGCAAAACTATATCATGCCTTTCAAATATCCTGACCTCTACTTCATTCTCTTTAAGCTCTTGAGACTTCTGTCCTCCTAAACTTTCAGTATCACTGGACGCCATTCAAGTCAAAATATTTTCGCGTGGGTGGACAACAAATTACTAACTAGCCCCGCCCCTATATAATTTGCTAAAATTTATTTTTGATACTAAAGATTTTCCAAAAAATTACTCAGAATGAATTACATAATTGTTCCTAATCAAACAACCCTATTTAAAAAAAGAGAAAAGAATTATTTATTACTTTTTTAACTCAATACTCCACATACCAAATCCCATGTCATCATCGGATTCGCTTTCACTCTCTTGTTTCTTTTCTTCCTTCTTCTCCTCAGCGGCTGGAGCCTCTCCTGCGTCACCACCTCCACCACCACCAGAGGCACCAGCAACAGCTCCAGCAGCAGCACCTGACCCTACGTTACATATCAGGGCACCAATATCCTTCCCTGAGTAGGAGAGATAAAACGCAAAAATAGAAATTTATTATTTCTTATAATTCTGCTCTACCTTCTAAAGCACGGGCAAATAGATTTGGCCATATTGGTTCAAAGGACACACCAGCTGCTTTAATGAGAGTGGTCATTTTCTCTGCCTGTAAAATAAAAAAAAGAATGGTTAGCCATTTTGTCATTTTTTACTGTGATGGCAAGTCCAGCATCATGAAGGATGAGGGCGCTGTAGACACAAGCTAGCTCTGAGTTAGACATCTTTTCGGTTGATAGGGAGAGTGTAAGTCGCCAAATAAAAGGCCTTAGCTGATTCAAGAAACAGAACAAACACACCAATCCCAGTGATTGTGAAGAAAAAAGTACAAGCACGTGCTTTGGTAAGTGACTGCGCATGCTCGAAACCACGTGGTCCCACATGTTTAAGATTAAAATTAATAATAATTAATTTTCAGTAGAAGTTTCAGAAGAATTTGAAGGAGCATAAGAATTGGCTTTGTGCTTTGGTAGAAAATTAAAATTAGACGGAACTGGTCCCAGAAGCATTTCACTAAGAGGGAAGGGAAAAGAGAGAGAGTAGAAGTTAATAATTTTACAAAATCAGACCCTAACCTAATTTTTATCCAGTCATTGCAATTCCTTGATGACATAAGTGTCTCAAGCTCGTCCCTTCCTTGATAATACGGAGGCCTCTCATTAATCTTTTGAGGCAACCTCTCCAACAAACCAACAGGAACATACCTAAAGTATATAAATAGAATATGTTATTTTAAGACAGGGTTTCACTTTCCAACAAGGCATGCTAAAGTGAGCTACACACCTGCTTCATGAGCTGACAATGAAGCACTACAATAGTAAATGGCTTTTGGAGCAACTTTAAAAATTCATAATAAATCCAAATTTTATCAGAATTAGTTCAAACTTTCTACACAACATAAGAACATGCATATGCATCAGAAAAAATTATAAAAATGGAGAATTCTCACCTACTCATTTTTGGTGAAATTTGGCCAAAGTCCCTGTACTATAGTACAGGGACTTGGGCTCGATTTTGGAGCAACTTTAAAAATTCGTAAAAAATCCAAATTTGATCGGAATCAGTTTAAACTTTCTACACAACATAAGAACATGTACATGCATCAGAAAAAATTATAAAAATAGAGAATGTTCTCCTAGTGATTTTTGACAAAATAATACCCTGTACTACATAGTACACATTGTTTTGGTAAATTTTGGAGTAACTTCATAAATTTATGAACAATATGTCAAGGAAACTCTGATTATACTATTGTTATATTCTTGATAGTGCTATACCTGTGTAAAAAGGAGAGCCACTCCAATAGAAACCTTCTTGTTCTCTCTATTCCCTAAATAATACGAGCAATAATCAGACTAAGGGAGGAAATTTTATGACAGATCAAAATTAATATTAAAAAATACATCTTCAATCAAGGTTCACATAGCAAATAGTGCTATTAACACAAGTCATTCCTCACAATAATCTAACTACCTGAGTGTCTGATCCCCAGTGCTCTAATCCATAGTGTGCATAGTCTTGTAGTATAGACAATCTTTCAGAGGAACTGATGTCCCAATGCCTAAACACCAGAAGATAATAATTATTGACTCCTTTACTCATTCTCTCTTTTACTCACCTTTTCTCCTTTATTTCTGTGAATATCCATGGCTTTATTAAAGCCCCTCTATAAAATACATGTATATAAATCAAAATAAACATGTACATGTGCTCAATTATTATACATTATATTTACCTAGCTATCATGACACCAGATATCTTCCTTCCTTCAACTCCATACTGATAATCCTCATAAGACAACACGTCCCCATTACCTTTTTAATAACTAGCAAATAACACTTAATAACTACTAGCCACACCCACCATATACAGGCATGGGATGTGCCAACTCAGCACATTCATCAATGTAGTCCCAATCGGCTAAATGGGTGTATCTCTGCTCTCTTGACCTTCCGTGTATCTATCATCAAAAGGTCAAAGTTCAAAGGTCAGTAAGAGACTAACGGTTAGCAGTGATGATCCCCATTCCTTGATGCATGGAGAGAGTTTGTGAGCATTCCAGGATTTATTATAAACTCCAGTTCTCATCTTAACTGTCAATGGAATATCAATTACCTGATACGAAAATAGTAATGGAAAATATTTTCAAAAAAAAATCTAAACTCCATGTTAGTTATTACTTGTGACATTCCTCTTACAATCTGCTCAAAGCGTCCTTTCCTTTGCATTAAACCACACCCACTACCCTGGAGGACAAAAAATTAATACATCTGATAAAAAATAATTGAGTAAAGTAGTGCACCTTTTTAAAAACTAGATCAATGGGGCAGCCGCAGTTGATGTCAATAAAATCGACAGAGCAATGAATATTAATGAGCTCAGCACAGCGAGTCATTACATCAACCGAAGAACCACAAACCTAAATTAATTAGTGGGAGGAGCCTAAACACACATAAATACCTGGATGCCAAAAATGTCCTCCGATTCATGTCTCTTCACTAATGCCCACTCACTCTGCTGACCCTAAAAAGCAACAAAAATGTCCACTATAATCTTATTGTGTGTAGAGTGGCATTAGTGGTCAAAATGAATGATAAGGGAAGGACATCTTCTATAAATATCTTCTTCTATATATTATATATCTTCTTCTTTATACCTGAAGTAAGTTGAATGCCATTGCCATTTCACTGCAGGTGATATCAGCACCAAACCTCTTGCATATCCTTCTAAAGGGAAGGTTACCAACCTTTGGATAAGAGAGACATAGAGAAGGAGGACAAT
Source organism: Amphimedon queenslandica (assembly GCF_000090795.2). Lineage (NCBI taxonomy): Eukaryota > Metazoa > Porifera > Demospongiae > Haplosclerida > Niphatidae > Amphimedon > Amphimedon queenslandica. Next base: position 36,788 of record NW_003546417.1, on the reverse strand, counting down.
CAGGGCATATAGTGAAAGGATATGGAGAGGATATACTTACGGTAGTAAGAGGAGCCAAATAAAGCTTGTTACTGAAGTCAACCTATATAACATAAGGACATCAATACTTGTATGTATCAGAAAATGTAATAAAAATTTGGGATGATTTTGGATCCATTTTTTGGAAAAAACCATGGGCTATAGTCCATGCTTTTTTCAAATTTTGCTACATGTACATGTACATTGTATTTAGTTACATGCTCATAACTTTTGTTTAGTAGTACCTTTTTCTTCTCTCGTGGTGTGAGTGATATCCTATCCTCATCAGTACACGGTCCACTAGTTCCAACACTCATTCCCTCACCATTCCCTGAAGGAGCAGTGAGTGATGAACCAGTACTAGTGAGGCCATCAGTGATTGCTCCTTGTGGTAACTTTGCTGCATCTTCTATAGCTGATCCAGTCTCACTAGCCATCTTATGATCTAAAGTGCCTTCACACTGTTGTATTCCTTCTCTAACTGGGGTTACAGTCTTAGTAGAATCAGTTTCTTTCTCTTCTTTGATGCTTCCATCTTCTCCTTTATCCCCTTCAAGACAGTTCTCTTTTACCTCTTCCTCAGCTCTTAGTCTCTCTCCTTCACTATCACCTCCTCCATTATTACCCACTACACCCTCTTCATTGATACTACTTGTCTCTTCTTCCTTGAGTTTCTCCTCTTCAGTAATTGAGTTTTTGGCATCACCTGATGATGGCCCCGTAAGGTTTTTCTTTGGTTCTAAAGATTTCAAATATTCCTCAGAGCGAGGGAAGGAAACTTTCTTCTTCCTTAATGCAATCTGAAGTGATTTCTCTATTACATTGGATACAGACTTTATTCTCTTCTCATCATACAAACTCTTATTGATGATGTTTTCCCCTTCAACTGAGATATGGGATGAACCAAAGCGACAGGCAATACCAGACAGGCACATCCCATAAGTGGTGTACATGTAACATTTGTCACTTATATCGGGCGGCTTGGACTCTAAATAACTAAAAATAAAATTAGAAGAATAAAGCATTAAAATTTTTATGAATTATAAAAAGACTAACACAAAAGATTCACAAAAGGCTAAACAAATGCTAATATGCTAATCAAGTAGCAGATGTACATGAACTTAATGTAAACTTGACATAAAACCCATAAACCTCTACCCATGTAATTTTCATTATGTACATGTACATGTTGCTAGTACATACCCTTTCACATCGTGTGAGTAACGACATTTATCTCCAAACCGACATGTGTAATCCTTTGCATGAAAAGACGGGCAGAGTTGTTGTGAGAAATCGAGTCGAGTCGGAGGTCTGTGCTTATTCTGTCCTCTCCTTTTCTTAGTAGGAGGAGCTTCAGGGGCGGTCTGGGGCGTGGTCACTTCCAGAGGCCTTTTTTGGATGTACCTAGTACCATGATTTTACTTTCTTTTATATTTTTCTCTCTTACTGTGGTTTGATTGGAGCGACCCCGGGAGGAAGAAGGGAGCTGCTAGGAAGAGACGGAGTGCATGCATCTTCCATGCTGTCTCATCTCTTTATTAATATACTGTTGACAAAGGGTTAAAAGTAAGGTATTACTTAACCTGACGTCATAATGTTTTGTGTATATCCATTGTTTAAGTGACCCCTTCTTCTATTCTTCTTTTTTTCTCTCCTGAATGGAAAGAAACTCTCATTTCACTTCGTCTAGTTTCAGATCTTTGCTCTCAGGGATCAGATATCAGCACTTGGTGGCTGGTCTGTGTGGAGGTGTGGCTTCTACGCTAGTGACACACCCATTTGATCTCATTAAGCTAAGATTTGCAGGTACAAAATAATTTTTGTATGTCTCCTCACTCTCCTGGCAATATTCAAAATTTTTTCTTATAATTGTCTGCTCTAATTATTAAACGTGGAGTTGCTGAAACTTTTTTTAATAAAAAATAGGCACAATTAATGTAGGTATGTAGATAAATAAGATAATTCAAACGAGTCATTAATTAATGTCAGCCTTCATTGTTTCTTAAACTTTTCTGTTGCTTCCAAATGGTATAGAACGTATTTTGCAGCTCCAACAGCAGCAAATTCCTGCCACTTCCTATACGGCTCTTTTTCTTCATTCCCCCAGTCAGCAATGGCCTTTATCACAATCCCTTCATACTTGCCCTTTTCAGCAGCAGTCATTACACCTACTCCTTCCATTTCTCCTCCCAGGGCCTGAGGTATTTGCTTGAGTATATCTTCTTTATACTTTTGACTAGCTACCAGCGTATTTTCACTCACCAGGGTGCCGCAATGAATAAGAACGTATTCGTCTTTTTTTGTTTCTAGTTCAAAGCCTTCATCGTTTTCAAATGTAGCATACAGTTTTTCCCCACATTTGTATTCTTCTGGTCTAGCAGAGAGTTCATGGTCTGAAGCACGTCTGCTTGATGTATCCTTGATACTTTTTGCAACGATTATGTCACCAAGCTTTGTTTTACTTTCTTTCATTCCATAGCATATTCCAACTGCAATCACGTATTGAGCTTTGATTACTGCTTGTATCTTTTCTAGCTTAGCTTCTGTTGTTTTTGGACCCTGATCGGTCCTTATTACAGCGACTTTATACGATCCATACATCACTAGATTAAACGAAACATCATCCAACTCAACTCGTGTGTAATTTTCTTCATCCCCTTCTATCCGTGTACCAGTCCCCATAACAGCACGGTATTCTTTTTTAGTAGCAGTCACAAGGATTATATTGACATCAGCTATAAGGTCTGGGGTGCATGTACAATTTTTCGGTTTAATTTTTGCCATTGGAGGACATTCTTCACTTTTAACATCTGGTGGATCAGGTACAACAACTACATATATGATGATAACAATTATTCCCCATTATAAAATATGTATTGTTATTATTACTGGATTGTGTTGCCGTGGCTCCTTGGCATCCATTTGGATGATCTGTTTCTTCAATTCCACCACTAGTAATAGGCACAGCAGGCATTGGAACAATTCGTTCTATAATACAAATTACAATTACAAATGTAAATGTATATTTATGTGCTGCCTAACCTCGTTGAGTACTACCACTGCTAATTCCTAACGCCTTTAACATTGCATTAGCATGTTCTGTTAGTTTTGTATCTTTTAGCTCATTCAATGCATTGCAGACATCAATCAAATACTTCTGTCGATTACCATCGGAGGCACTCAGTTGCATCTCCAACACACCCACCAGTCTGCTAGCCTTTTCATAATCCTGTACACCTAATATTGATACATTAGCTTTTGCCTGTTGTGGTATTAGTTTCTTTTCATGTAATATTCCAGCAACTTGAGCAAGGTTATTTGAAATTGCTTGTGAAAGAGAAAAGGATTTTTCCCGTAATATATCTCTTGGATCCTGGCCTATACAATAGTATAACAGTCATTGATGGTGTATTAATAAAGGTCAGTCTGTTAACCTGTTAGAGGGCCAGGATTCAGCTCAACATCTCCTGATAGGAGTAGGAGAAGGAATATCAAGTTAAGCATATAGACACTGTCGTTTGTCTTTCCTAAGGCTGATAGTATATAAATAATTGTCAATTGTCATAACTCTATAGATAGTTGTTTCCACCTTTTGAAATGAGCGTAGTATAGCTTCTATAGGAGACAGTTATAAGTACTCTCTCTCTCTTTCCGCCCCTTTTGGACTGGAGGCTGGTTATTGTGGCCCACTAAGAAATGACATCACATGATAGGGCTGACTGGAATGCATATACTATTACTCTCTATATAAACAGTTGTAGGTAATTGGCTTAGGAGGTCTTGATAGAAAAATGATCCGGCTACAGTATAAAATTTGCAATAAAAACCCGCCTCAAGAATATGAAAGAGATGGCATTTTCCTTTTATGTACAGACTGGACTGCATGGTAGCATATATATGCCCACAATTAGACTATTGGACTGGGGCTGTGGTGGTTCAGAATTGTTAGCTGTATATAGCAGCATAATTATGAAATAATGCAAAGCAACATAAATTACTTACAATGATCCCATGATCTTGTAAGTAAGAAGTGAATAAGAATATTCTTGTTATTCACTGATGGATCTCTCTTCTTAGTTCAAGATGGAGCAGTAACTGATCAAAGACCTAAATACCAGGGGCTTACTCATGCCTTCAGAACTATATACAGACAGGATGGGATACTAGGCCTCTATAGGGTAAACCAATTTGACCTGTCTGACTAGTTTTAACCCTTTGTTAGGGTTCCAGTGCTAATGTGGTTGGAGCTGGTCTTTCATGGGGATTTTATTTCTTTTTGTAAGCACATCACTAATAGTCTTTGTACAATAGACTCTATTCCTTTAGCTATAATGCATTCAAGTTTCAAGCTCAAGATGGCAACCTCAAGCGGCAGCTTAGCCCATTAATGCACATGCTCCTAGCATCATGTGCTGGTAAGGACTATCCTTAATAATACAATTAAATTAAAATTACACTGTATTATGTAAACTGTTGTGTTTTAGGCGTCCTAACACTAAGTCTAACCAATCCCATTTGGGTCATAAAGACTAGGTTGTGTCTACCAGATACAGAGAGTGTTCCTTCTCACATGAGATACAAAGGACTCAGAGGTATATCTATTAATACACTGGCTAATGCTTTATATAGCAATGTATGCTTATGTACTATGCATGTTATTAAAGTGGATAGTTTAAATGCTTTTAATGGCCTTATATTTTTTACAGATGGGTTGTGGAAACTTTACAAATACGAAGGTATTAGAGGACTCTATAAAGTACTGTGATAGCTGTATTGTATATTAGTGACATTTCTCTTTCTCTCTCTTCTTTCAATTATAGGGATATATTCCTGGTTTAGTTGGTACTAGTCATGGCACGATACAGTTCGTGGTGTATGAAGAATTAAAGAAAACTTATTGTAACTATCAATCTATACCAATCACAGCTCAACTAGTGAGTAATACATGAATAAATTTTGTATTAGATCTATACAACAAAATTTTAGTGTTTTATGAATGAGCTAAATGCACATGTGTTTATGTACCCATTGACTAGAATTAATGAAACTCTAATGCTCTTCCACTCATTCAGGGTCCGTTAACATACATTGCAATGGCTGCCACTTCAAAGGCAGTTGCAGCATCAGTCACTTATCCTTATCAAGTCATAAGAGCCAGACTACAGGTTAGCTAAACTCACATGATAGTCACATGATCATCATGTCATAGGATCAGGAGCAGAAGTACAGTGGTGTCATTAGTACTATTAAAAGAACATGGCGGTATAGAACTGTAACTGTATTAATAAGATTTATTGTATGTATTTTTATAGTAACGAAGGCTATAAAGGTTTTTACAAAGGACTTAAACCAAATTTAATTAAGTAAGGTGGTGGTAGCAAGTTTTGTTCATGTGAACTATGATTCCTATCTCTCTTGTCTTAGGGTTGTTCCTGCCACATGTATCACATTCGTTGTTTACGAGTATATGTCAAAACTATTACTGCAGCAATAGTTTCATGTATCACTCTCTCATTATTATTATTATTATTATTATTATTTATGATCATGTTTTCATTATTTTCTTTGTTTTGCTTAATATATTTATTATATTACAACATGTACAATTATGGGAAAATAAATTTCAAGAGATATTTTTATGCTAAATATCCTAGTGTCAGTGTGCTTGTGAAAAAATTGAAAGTCACTTCCGGTTTCATTTCATTTCCGGTTTTATTTACACTTCCGGTTTAGTTTTTAAAATGAATTATTATTCAATGATTTCTCAGCCTTTCAGCATAGATATTAGAGTACACTCTAATATCTATGCTTTCAGGCAACAAAATTTATTATCATAATTATTATAATTAATTGATTGATACTATAATTAATTATTATTAACTTAAAAATAGGATTATGTCACATCTTAGGAAATCAAGCCTAGTTCTTGAAACTTCTTCAAATGACGTGTTTCCCTTGAGCTCAAAAGTTCCTCGCATTTCTTTCTAAGCTGGTTCTCTGTCAGCTGGTCAAAGTTGCCTTTATCCCTCACCATCTTACCATAGTCTGTTCCATGCTTCTGTATTAATGGGATGAGGTATTCTGTCTCTAAAGTCGAAAGGTGACAGGTTTTTCGGTTGCGTCTGGCCGAACGTTTCTTAAACTCTTCGTGAAGAGTACGAGCTTTGGCTCCACCTTTTAATTTTTTAAATTTCACTGTCTGATCTTCCTCACTTTCCATCTGAGCGACCTCAGTTGTGTTACTTAAAGAGGTTGCTTCAGATATGTCCATAAACTCCATCTCTTGTTGCTTTTGTTTCTTCTTTGTCCTTGTACCGTATGGTTTAATGTCTGAATTGATGTCATAGACCAGTCCAAGGTTTTGAAGGTTGTTCTTCATTGAGATCGAGTGGTTCCATCTTTCGCGTATGTTGGACATTTTAATGGTGTAATCGCTCTTGTTGTGCTTCTTTCTGTTCTTTTTACCGTATGACGTGCTGTTTATCTTCTTCTTTCCCAAACGAGAGGTCTTTCTCACACGACCCATTTCTCTTTTCACAGTACTTTACACGTGTGTGATCCGTATACTCAGAGTGCATCAGTGCACCTCCGAATACTATAAACACGTGCTTACATGTGGTCGAGTTTAAATAAAATTAATCATAGAAACTGATTGGTAGTAAAGTATGGTGGTTGTATAATATAACACAATATAAAAATAATATAAAAAATTGCAAAACCAGTTTTATAAATCACGTCACATTTTCAATCCTACGAAACTCTTTCCTGTGGGCAGCAACATTGTCTCTAAATAGAACAGGATCGGCACGACTCCACGAATACTTCAATGGGATGTATCCAAATGAAATCGTGAGTGAATTAATACAAGAGACGCAAGACATGACAACCTCTGTCCTTTCCTTAGAGGTGAAGTAGTTGAGGGACACACGCTGGGTCACTTTGAGTGGGGGACTCCCTGTCATGTGAGATATAACGAAGTTGAGTCCAATGCTGAAGCAGTCCTTTGAACTGTCTAGTATCTTCCTCGCTGATGATGAGAGCTTGTGGTGCCAGACGTGGTGAGCATAATATCTAAATATAAGATGCGTTAAGAGAGAACTACTGAATTTGATTTTTAACAAATACGTAAATTTGGCAAAACAGTGTCAATTTAAAGATTGGGGTGCCATAGGGCGCCTTTTTTTGAAGGCTATAAATTTTGTAGGTTTTTATTCTGTGAATTTAATTTTCACGAATTTATGCCGTCTGCCGTCTTGTATCGTAATAATTTGATATTCATGAAAGTAATTTTTGCAAATCTTAAAAAAAATCGCAAAACCACAAAATTTAAAGCCCTCAAAAAGGCACCCTAAGGTATTATTATCATTATTACATAGCAAATATATTTCGCCGGAAAAAAATTTCATTCTAAAAGGGATTACAGACTTTAGTTCTGAGTTGTCATTTTGCAGAAAACATTCATTTTACAAGAAATAAAACTCTGACACAATACACCCACTTATCTTCATTGCTATTACTTGTGGTAGAAGCTAGCTCCAAGAGAGACCAGTGAGTATCTGTTGTTGAGGCCAGAGGAACAGATCCACTGGCCTTGATTAGGAGACCAAAAATGACGCCTGCCAACAAAACCAACCAACCTCTCTGGATTGGACAACCAGGTTAAATAACCAAAATCAACCTAATAATAAGAAAGTAACATAAAGGCCCCTATACACCAGGCAATGCTATTGCAGGCAATCTGTGGTTACTTTGATCTTCAGGCAACACTGTTGCCTAGAATAGAAACATGTTCTATTCTAGGCAACACATTGCTTACAACATCAAAGTAACCACACATTGCCTCCAATAGAATTGCCTGGTGTATAGTGGCCTTAAAGCCAATTGCTAACAGTAATATGTACATTATATCAGTACAGAATTCATAGAAAAATATCTGCAAATTACACTAATCAAAATAACGTCTATGTTATGTGTCTGATGCTTTTACAGTATTATAAAATAAACCCACATGCTGTAGATGTGTAATTATAAATTTCCTGTATGTACTACAGTAACAGTTGCATGACTGCAATAGCTTCCAGTGGAAGAATACATTACTTACTTCTTCAGTGATCAGTTCAGTGTCTTCCCATAAGGAGAGAATGGCATCAGTTCTTATTTCCATATATGGTATCATGACATTTATCATGAGCTATCATTGGAAGAGAGAGAAGGGGAAGAAGAGGGGAATATTGGAAATATTTGTAAGTACACACACAATTAACTCCAATACATTTATCTTTGAATTTGAAACAGGTGTCACTGTGTGTACATGCTACAGTACAGTAAACATTACAAATATCAATGATGCATTAAATGTTCCAAACAATGACAAACAATGAGAACATCTGCTGCTACATGTAAAACTACAAGCACTTAATGTCTACCTTTTTATCTTTCCTTGCGTCTATTACTTTGATTGATGGGCGACAAAATGGAGGAACCATAACTTTAGGATTCCCCGAGCCTATCCAAGATACTACTATCTGATAAGAGAGAAAGAGAGAGAGAGAGAGAGAGAGAGAGAGAGAGAGAGAGAGAGAGAGAGAGAGAAGAGGAGAAAAAATGTTCAGTTACACGTAGACACTAGTGGTTTAAAGTAGAAAGTAGAGTGACTCTCAAGGTTCAGTACCTTCCTTGCGTGTGTTGAGTTGCAAAGGTTCTTAAGGAGCAAGACCAATGGTGAGTTCCCTTTGGAGGCAGGTTTAGTTGCCATGACAACAGCAGTGTATCCACTAGGAGGGCCCTACAAGAGAGTACACAACCTTAAAATCAATACATTTAAAAAGATTTGAAAATTTGTAAAAAATCCAATTTCGATTGGAATCAGTTCAAACTTTCTACAAAACATAAGAACATTAGAAAAAATTATAAAAATGAAGAGTTCTTTCCTACCCATTTTTGGCAAATTTGGTCAAATTTTATTCAGCCTAAGCTGAATACAATTAGATGACAACAATTCAGGGAAATTATTGATATTCACAGACTTTATTTTATTAAAGATGCTAAAATGGTGCAGCAAAACCTGCTACACACTGATTAAATTAATGATATGAACTTTTTAATAACAATTTGACTACAACAATTGACAATGTGTTGGGTAAAGTATTATTATTATTATTATTATTATTAGTTAAATTTTTACTATTATCATTGCTGTTGTTACCTGTTGACGTTTTATAAAAAAGGGATAATCCTCCAATTTTTCAGAGTAGTCTGAACTAATGACAAGCCCACCGGGATAATGATTCCACAAGAAATGAGCATTGCTCGCTGTTGCTACGACGCCATTTTGAAACTGACTAATCCTCTGTTTCACTATCTGATTGGAAATAAAAACAACAAAACAAGAACAATAGAATAAAATATTTTAAAAACAATCAAAATTATTAGAACATTAATCTAATAATTAGTTATACTATCAAGTTATAATTAAGAATTAGCTTTCTGTAAACAAGTTTATCTCCATACATGTGCACAATAATTAAATTAGTAAAACTGATTGTAAAAGTTAATTGGATGTACGCTATAATCCACCCACATGGTTCATTGTCTATAGGATGATGGGAAAAAATGCTAAAAATTTTATTTTACTCTATCAATCAATACTCCATAAATGAGAGAGAGAGAGAGAGTAAGAAAGAGAGTAAAAAAGAGAGAGAGAGAAATAAAAGAGGCAGGGAAAAGGAGAGAGGGTGAGAAGGAAAAAGAAATGCATGTGATTGGGGAGTTAAGTAATAAAGAAAGAAGCCAGTATATCCATTATAATTAGTACCTCTAGTGTCGTATGCATTATGGCATCCACTGAGCTAAAGTACTGCTCCCAATAAAACTGGGTATGGAGCCTCATGGAGAGTATCTTATCCTCAGGAATGTGACGGAGCATGTGAGGGACCTATAGCCCAACCAATACTCACATGAAGTCATTATACTGAGTTACTGTATGCACAATACCTGGAAGAGTTGCCTCTCATCAAATACAAACAAAGCTTTGGACCAGTCTATCAGCTCATGAAAAGGTAGTACTAGTCTAGAAAGGAAGGAACCTAACATTAATACTTAATGATAGATAGTGCTGTATAGTGGATCCTCTTTATTAAGGATGCTACACTACTTGTCCTTAATATAGAGGTGTTCTCATTTCAGAGGTATGTGTGTGCATAAATTGGGACATTACAAACAGTCTTCATTATAAAGATGTCCTTATCTAAGGGTGTCCTTATTATAGAGGCTATACTGTACATGTACATGTATGCTGTAAATTATGCAGAAGTACACTTTCCTTTTCTTTTCTCATTCTCTCCCTCTGAGACTCACCCATTGCTCAATGAGACTGGTATGCAGCCAGCATGAAGGGACTCAAGGAATCGAAAAGAACCAAGTCGCCTACCTCGAGGCACTAGACAAAACGTTGAATTTGAAATCAAATGATTATAATTGTACCTGAAAGGAAGTGAAAGAGGGAGAAAAGAACAAAGAAGAAACAAACAGTGTTTGTTGCATATTGAAGAGGGTAAGAGTGAGAGACATAGCAAGTGCTTTATTTTGTACTAATCTGGCACATTACCAACATTTGAAGGCTCAATCACTTGAGTAGACTCATGGTATAAACTCATTTTTGGCTACCAAATTCATCCAATGTGCATAGTAAGTAGAATCTGCTGCATCGTGCCATTAAGGTACATGTAGATAAAATGCCATAGAAAAACACCACAGGTAATGAAATGATGGTAGTATTTCAACCTCAAACCACATCTGATTAATATCCATGAGACAAAAACATCCTTTCTCTCACCATCACACCACACACATTATGTCTCACTCTCTCCTTCCTCACTTTTCAAAGAAGATATTATCTTTTTTGCACTTCTCATCTCTGTATCGACTCCAGAATTTCCCGTGCTTACAAGTCGTCAACATAATCACGTCGTCCCCGTTGTCAAGGTGATAGATCGCGTTACGAGTTGCAGAGCCCAGCCCCCAAAGGTACCTCTTCCCTTTAAAGATCAACAGGTACTTTCGACGTATCGGGAATAGGTTTCCATGAGCTGACACACCTCCAGTAAACTTTCCTTTCTCACTGTGCAGTTTATGTATCAGTGGAAGGCTGATATCGAATCCAGTCCGATAGTTCTCTAGAGCAAATGAGGCTTTGGCTATGATAGCTTCGCCGTGATCAAAGTCCAACTGATCATTGTAGTCAGGAAACGAGCCAGAGTACATGTTGAAGAGGATGTGGTTCCGACCGTTATTCCAAGTCCGTAGCGCCTTGAGTTTCTCAGGTAAGCGTTTAACGTAGTCATTACTGAGAGGATCTCGGTCGAGGGTATCAATGTTAAGGACCAGTAGACAGGCTGTGTTTGGGTCGCTGGTGTAGTAAGGGCTATCACGAAGAACTCTTACCATCTTCTTGTAAATGGACGAGGCCGCTTGTTTTCCTCCTCCCCTCCCTCCCTTCTTCTCCTCTTCAAATGGGTACACATATACCTTAAAAGAGTCTATGCACCTTGATACATTAAAGCAGGTAGCCATTGTGCACTTGGCAGTGATCCTAGAGCCTTTATGCGAATAATGAAGGTCTTCCGGGAACATGAAACTGCTATGCTGTCTTCTCTTAGTCTCTGATATAGCCTTGGGACTAGCTTCAGAGCTAGCATACAGGGCCAGGAGAGCTACTGCTGATAAAAGAGTCCCGGCAGCCACAAGGCGTAGTAGCTTTCGTCTGATTTTCCAAGTGAGGCGCATGATGGAGAGCTCCTTCTTTCTCTCTCACGTAACTCTATAGCACATATCACGTCTCCCTGTCTGCCAGCGCCTTTGAAGTAGTCATGTACCTCGAAACAGACCAGCCAAATTTTCAAACTATGAAAAGAGAGTGCTTTTTAATTGCAATTATGATAACCTCAAGTCATAATGACACCCTCCCACACACAACACGTGCAATCATTATCAATTGAACCACACCTATGACACGCCTATAAATCAAAGTCCACACCCACAGTAAATAATGCAATAAAGTGAGTACTGAGTAGACCCATTCTCATAAGAGTTTCTGGGCTCTAATCTCTAGGACGCCATGGCTAGAGTCCTCGTTAAGTTCTTCATTATCTTCTTTATTTCGTACGCCATTGGTGTAGCAGTAATAGTCATAACTGCTGAGCTCTGCAGGCAAAAGGTAAGGCAGTAAAAATATTATATAATACTAATTCCATATTCACTCCTTTATGCAGAACCAGGCACTGAGAGAGTCAGGCAATGCCTCAGCTACTATAAGCAGGAGTAGTGATGAAGCTGACATATTATACAGCCATACAAGTGGAAGAAACAAGGACAGCAGATATACATTACCTTCTGATAGTCACCTTCATAGTGAAGGGAGAGACATATCACAAGGGATCGGATTCTATTATAGACACTTTGTCTTTGATTACAAGACTGATTCGGAGCCGATTGTCATTACTCTATTCAATTACCACAACCATACTGAAAGCCCACCACAGCAAGCCGAAGATTAACATCTACTTTTTATAATCCTAAAATCCTCTCATTATTATCTACTTAATCCGGATAGTTTCAGCAAAGAACAAAAATGTATCATTTATATATTACACAAAATAATTATGATAATTATATGTAATTATTACTATTATACACCAATTATCAGTTTCATGATTTTCCTCGCTCTGAATGGTAAAAAAAACATTAAAAAATTTGTCAGTGTTATTATAATAGAAATGTTATATCTTTGACGGCACAGCTTTCCAGTGCAAATCATCTGCCCCTGGCCTTGCTTCAATTACTAAAGGTGCAACAAAAACAAAGGAATACATAGAAATGAACATCAATCAAATTATAACCTCCTGATTATAATTCTTGTCAGCATTATTTTTAATTAATTCAGGGCTAGCATACAAGTATTGTACCTATTTTATTTTCTTTGCGAAGTTTCTCCAGATGAAGCTTGACATTGTTCTCTGCCATGGGCCAAAGAGCCTCTGGCACATCCTTCCCACACAAAAATACAATAATTTTTGGTACTTTCCCCATCCCCTTACTTTATAAATAATTTTGACAATGCCCATAGAGGTCAAAGCACGAGGAGAGGTTGTCAAAGCATCCAGTATCTATATAGTAATAGAGATAGCATGATGTATGAGCTGGGAAGGTTCCATAATTCACACGGTAGGTGGTGCATAGTAGCTACAATTCCCACGAAGCTAAAATTTGGCACTTACACAGCTATTCTGCTACAGTCAGCAGAGCTAAGCAAAGATCACCCTATTCTTAGACAACAATTTATCTTTAGGTATTATTTTCCTTCCCTCTGGTAACTTAAAGTTTATTTGTAGTACTGAGAAAAGAGGGCCTAATAGGAATGCCATAGGATATACACCTAAAAGGCTGTATTAACTTGTTAAATGAGAATTACTCAGTATACTCAATAACTGGAGGCTAATAGGAGAATAATTATAAAAGGGTCTCTTAAAGGTTATAAGGAGGAATGGGCTGATAGAGAAAGAGTGAAAAGAGAATGAGAGATAAAAAGAGAAAGTGAAAGAGCAACAAAGGCGAATTGGTGATAAGAGAAAGATTAACAAAAGGGATATCAACAAACTTGTTTTTCTCTTGACATTCTGTGAGTGATGTATTCTTCAATAGCACCCATGGCATCATTGAGCACTGGGCCATGACCAGGATAGATGAGCTTTGGTTTGAAAGTCTTTAACTTTTGAAGTGAGTCCATGTACTCCTTTAAATCCTCAAAAACCTGAATAAAAGATAATGAGAGAGAGAGAGAGAGAGAGAGAGAGAGAAGAGAGGAAGATGGAAGACAGCAAAGCAGAAACAATAAATATTACAAGGGACAATATATAACATTTAGCCATTCCTTACAGCTGTCCCCTCTCCTAGAATACAGTCTCCACTAAAAATGGCGCCCTCTTCTTCAAGGTAAAGCGATATATGGTCATCAGTGTGTCCGGGTGTGTAGATCACGCGAAGGGTAGCTCCCTCAGTTTCTAGCACATCACCATCTGATAGGTAATTATACTGAACTGGTGAGTAGTCAGACTCAGCGGTACTGGCCTCAGGCTCTCTCCTTGGGAACTTTGAGAACAATGGTGGATCTGGAATAAAATAAAATTGCGAAGCTCCAATTAAAAAGTAACAGGCTAACAGCTTCACTGGAAACAATATATGACTCACAAATGACAAACTTTATTATTATTAATAATGTAAACTTAGTCTTTGGGCCATATAAAGTCCCCTCAAAAAATAGTCTACTCAATAAACTAAAGATCATGTCTGCACTAAGGCTTAAACTTCATTAGAAATTTACAATTAATTATAGAAACTTAGTCTTGGGGCCACATAAGTCCCCTCCAAAAATTTTAGAACACAAATTGCACCATTCCTACCAATTTCACAATTTCATTTAAAAAGCTACAAAATGTTACCATATCATTGTGGGTTCTCATAATTATACTCTAATTTCCTGTGATGTCACATCCTTATTCACTAACAAAACAGGAAGAGCATTGAAACACACTTAATCTTTCCTCTTAGCATTCTAAATACATTCATCTTTTCAACAGTGTCAAGTTTGACAATTCACAAGATATCTATCAATTAGTAGTCTCCCTCCCCCTCTCACTCCAACTGACAAGTGAGCAGTACTCAAACCATACATACAATGATACAACTAATACTGGGAAGAGCTTTTTATTCATGTATACTACTGACCAAAGACATAATGTTAATAATTCAGTTACCATTAGGATTGATTGATTGAACCTCCTTCACTCCTCCAGTGTGATCATAGTGCCAGTGAGTGATGAGGACGTGTTCTAAACTAGCCTTTAGGTTCGCCAGTGTTTCCTTCAATAGGCTGATATACTCTGGTATGTTGGGCTCACCAGTATCTATCAGCACACGCCTGGAAGGGAAGGTGCAGATTAAAATGATTTAAATGGAGTTAAAAACCAGATAATGATTCTCATAGTTAGTTAGTATTTCATGTATAAATCGATAAATTAAAAGAAATAAAAATTAAAGGCTGTAATCATGAATACTACAGTGTATACATAGCAAGAGTACATAGGTATATACATGTATATAAAATAAATCTTATCATTGTTATTCTGTCATACTTGCTTCCAGTCCCAACAATGTACGTGTTGGTGCCTTGAAGAGTCATGTGACCAGGATTGAGCCCTAGTACCCTCATGACGCGTGGAGAGAGCTGCTTTACCTGAGGAAGAAAGGTTAACTTAGGAGCCGCCATTTTGAATAATTAAAAATTGATTCACCACGCCTAACAGATAACCCGGAAAACAAAACGGGGAAATCCGGAGCTCAGTGTTTGTGGGCGTGTAAAGGTGTGGCATAGTTAAAGATCACGTGATATGGCCTTGTAAACATTATTGTTTTTCATTTTCATTTCTTCTTTTCTAGTCAATAGATTGTATTAAATGAGTCTACTCACACGAGAAGCAGTTATATAATAAAGTAAGATACTGTACTTAAAATTGTAGGGTCTTGATATGTTCTCTTTTGCTAGGTAGAAGGAAAAATTACTCTTACTCTAAAAGACTGAAATGGCCAGCAACCAGCACGACATTGCACAGGGCATACAACCAGATCACCTCACCACCTCTCGCCTCTTCAAGATGAAGGAGCACTGCTCCGCCTCCTTCACTGTCATGAATCAGCTAAGACGTGACAACCAGCTCCTGGACATCAGGTTTCGCATCGGAGACCACGCCTTCTCTGCCCATCGGGTCGTACTGGCCAGTTGCTCACCGTATCTAAGAGCAATGTTCACCTGTGGGATGAAGGAGAGCACCCAAGATGAGATCATGCTAAGGGACATTGAGCCACAGGCCATGGAACTGTTGATCGACTTTGCTTACACTGGTAAGAAAGTAAGGAGGAGAGTTAGTCGATAGGAGGTACCTGTACTTTAATGGGATACTAAAGTTTTTGATTAGGATCACCTCAAATTCTCTGCATAGCAATATATGGGTGTTGATTGATACTTTGATACATACATGTACATGTATCAGAAAATGTAATGGATGTAATTGTCCATAGTTTCAGGTTAAAATTTGAGCCCAAATGACATACTATGATTAATGTAAAGAAATGTACATGTAAATGATGTAAAAGAGGTCAAGAAAGAGTGTGTGTATGTGTATATATGTACATATAATTTACAATGTCATTATTATTGTTATTCATTATTATTATTATTATTATTATTATTATTATTATTATAAATTTAAAATAAACAATAGAACAGATAATAATAATTATTATTATAAAAGTACAATAATTAGAAATAAAACAGGTTAAAATGCATGCACTTAGATGTAGAAAAATACACTTAGATATAAAAAATATAGAATTTAAGATGGAAAGGGATTATTGTTATTATTATTTTAAAAATTATTATTGTTATTGTACTTTCCAGGTGAGATTGAAGTCACAACAGAGAACGTCCAAGACCTCCTCCCTGCTGCCGGGATCCTTCAACTAAGAGACCTCAAAACGGCCTGCTGTGAGTTCCTCAGCGATCACATGGACGTCACCAATTGTCTCGGAATAAAACAATTCGCCGACATGCACTCCTGTCCCGACCTAGTCAAGAAAGCTAATCGATTTATCGTCAGAAAATTTGCAGACGTTGTGAAAACGGACGAGTTTCTCGACGTCCCTCACCACATCTTATGCGAGTTGTTAGAAAACGATCATCTTCACGTTGAGAATGAACTCCAGGTCTTCACGGCCTTCCTGAGGTGGATAGATTATGATATCGATGGTAGGGCGCCTTTTGCTTACGACCTGTTTGGTTGCATTAGAATACCCCTCCTGCCCAAGCAACACTGGGAGAACGTGTTTACTAATCATCGCCTGTTTCAAGTGAGTGTTGCTGGAGAATG
The DNA here is from genome assembly GCF_000090795.2 of Amphimedon queenslandica. Lineage (NCBI taxonomy): Eukaryota > Metazoa > Porifera > Demospongiae > Haplosclerida > Niphatidae > Amphimedon > Amphimedon queenslandica. Next base: position 19,791 of record NW_003546417.1, on the reverse strand, counting down.
AGAATAATTAATTGTTATACATGTACATGTACACATACACTATTATTCACAGTACATATACATGCATGTAAATAATGTACATGTACATGTAAATTATTTAAATGTACATGTACGGTGTGTACTCTACATGAGGGAACAATTGTAATATTATCCTATTGTAAATTACTGTTCTAGTAACCTAAGTATCCTGTAGTAATATCCAGAGTTTTACTGTTCTAGTAACCTAAGTATCCTGTAGCAATATCCTGAGTTTTACTGCATATTTTTATAGAGGAGTCGTGAGTGTCAGGCCTACATGCGTGGGTACCTCATGGGTCTGGACTTCACGAGCCTCTCACTCAAGCCACGCTCTCCCATAGCTACCATATACACCATTGGAGGAAGGAACTCGCAGAAGTGCCTCAACACTGCAGAGAGATATGTAACTGAGGATGACAGATGGGAAGAACTACCATGCATGAAACAAGTAAGAATAAAGAGGAGAGAGAGAGGGGGGGAGGATTGGAATAAGCAGTAAATAATTCAAGGCTCCAACTACACGTGTATATTTATTAATCACTTTTTACCTGAGCTCTTAATTTTTTTAAGATTTGATCTAATTTTTTTTTCTTTAGGTCCGAACTGCAGTATCTGCTGGTTCCATTGATGGTCGGTTGTATGCTGTGGGTGGCGAATGTGAAACAAAGTTCTCACACGAAGGGACCCTCTACCTCAGCTCTGTAGAGTATTATGATCCGATTCAAAACACATGGAGTAATGTCGCCGAGATGAGGTATGCTCGCTCTTTTGCAGCTGTGGCTGTATTGAACGGTAAGGAATGAGAGAGTCAGTTTTGTGTATTGATTGTACCTCTCTCTCTCTCCCCCCCTCTCTCTCCCTCTCTCTCTCTCTCTCTCTCTCCCTCTCTCTCTCCTCTCTCTCTCTCCCCCCCCTCTCTCTCTCCCTCTCTCTCTCCCCTCTCTCTCCCCCTCTCTCTCTTTATAGATAAGTTATATGCAATAGGTGGTGAGACCACTCAGTATTGCTATAAATCGGTGGAGGAGTATGACCCAGTTGCTAATACATGGTCTATAGTCCCTGATATGCACACTGCTAGATCAGGGGCTGGAGCTGCTGCATTAGATGGAAGGTATTGTCTACTGCACAATGCACATTGTATTTGTGAATAGAATAATATGTATTTCATATTAGTACGGTATAGAAATTGTACATGCACATATATGAGAAAGGGATGGTCCCTTCTTGTGTTACCGTGTAATGTATTAAACAGATCTAGTTCAAATTACATGCATGTTTGCATTATCAGTTCCCCATAAACAGTATCATTTGTTCAGCACTACTATTTATCTCCTTTATTATCCTCTCCCAGATTCAATAAGAGCTGTTGATTATTATGAACATAAGTCTAAACCTAAACAGGACAACGCCCTTCAATATTTACTACTGCTAGTCTTTTGTACATGTATTATTATTTTTTTACTCATTAACTTTGTCAACATGAGTAGACCAACTGAGCTTACAGCACATGTACATGTATTTAACCTTTTTTATTTTCATAATTATTATTATACATGTGTCTTTATTATTATTCATTGTATTTTAATGACAGGTTATATGTTCTCGGAGGGCAGGACAGAGCAGTCCATTACTCCTCAATGGAATGTTACGATCCGAATGAGAAGAGATGGTACATGTGTCCCAGTATGAAGCATCCTCGCTCCGGTGTCGCAACGGCCGTCCTCGGTCGCTACCTCTACGCGATAGGCGGCCGTGACCGCCACAGGCAGGCCTACTACGACATAGTTGAGAGATTCAACGTCGACACAAATACTTGGGAGTCGTTTCCAAGGCTTACTCACTCTAGGGCGTGGCCTGCCGCTACTGTGTTTAAAAACGAGGTGTATGTTATAGGAGGGTACGACGGACAGTTGAGGCTTAAGAGTGTGGAGAGGTTCGACGAGAAGGAGCAGAAATGGAAGAGAAGTGGGGACATGGTAGAGTTTAGGGCAGGGTGTGGCTCTGCTGTGTTGTGACAACAAGTCGTATGATTCTGATTGATGGGATGCTAGTTCTAGTGTATGTGTATTTAAAGAAACAATGTTCCTTAGTATACCAATGAAATAATAATAATTATTATATTTATTCTAAAAATCATAAAATGTTACGAATATAAAGTTTATTAATATTATTATTATTACAGTGTCGATAATTTTTTTCTCTTTGTTTCTGGTAAGTCTGGGTGCCAGAAATCAACCGTAAGAATGAGACTCTGTCCCTTTCCAGTGTACAGCATTTCCTGTTCAAACGAGTCATCTATGACTGAGACCAGTCCTTCTCTTAGCTCCCTATGATAGTCACATGATAGTCACATGAGTGGGTGGAAGAGATGTACATGTACATGTACTGTACCTTGTGTCTTTGTTCATTCTTATTTTTAATGGGCCAGATAAGTTTAGAGGAAGGAGTGCTCTTAAATTTGTGTTGGTGAGCCCAATGTGAGACGAAATATGAACTGGGCCTGGGATTAGTAATACCTTTGTCTACAAGAAAAAATTTAATATTAGTATATGCATAGGTAATATACTTAATGTATTATGCTTTAAAAAAATTTTATCACACTTCAAAAATTGATTGCATGGAAAGTTTGCACTGATTCTGATCACAATTGGATGTTTCACAAATTTTTTATCTGCTCCGAAATCAGGCCAAAGACACTGTACTATAGTACAGGGATTTGGCCAAATTTTGCCAAAAATGACGAAGAGAAAATTGTCTATTTTATAATTTTATCTGATACATTTACATGTTCTCATGTCGTGTAGAAAGTTTGAACTAATTCCGATCAAGTTTGGATTTTTTTTACAAAATTTTAAAGTTGCTCCAAAATCGGGCAAAAGTCCCTGTACTATAGTACAGTGACTCTGGCCATATTTCACCAAAAATGGATAGGAGAGAATTCTTCATTTTTATAATTCTATCTGATACATATACATGTTCTTATGTTGTGTAGAAAGTTTGAACTGATTCCGATCAAGTTTGGATTTTTTACAAAATTTTTAAGTTGCTCCAAAATTGGGCCAAAGTCCCTGTACTATAGTACAGTGACTCTGGCCAAATTTCGCCAAAAATGGATAGGAGAGAATTCTTCATTTTTATAATTTTATCTGATACATATACATGTTCTTATGTCGTGTAGAAAGTTTGAACTGATTCCGATCAAGTTTGGATTTTTTACAAAATTTTTAAGTTGCTCCAAAATCAGGCCAAAGTCCCTGTACTATAGTACAGTGACTCTGGCCAAATTTCGCCAAAAATGGATAGGAGAGAATTCTCCATTTTTATAACTTTTTCTGATACATATACATGGTCTTATGTTACATAGAAAGTTTGAGCTGATTCCAATCAAGTTTGGATTTTTTTTACAAATTTTTAAAGTTACTTCAAAATCTGTACTACTATATAGTCATAATAAAAGCTTACCTCTCCTCTCCTACATTTAGTAGCTGAAGGCATTTTATGGAGGAGCTGGCAGAGAGTGGGTAGGACTGTACAGGGTCTCTTGTTCCACTTTCCTTTTGATATGAGGATGATCTGTGTCTGATTAGCATCAGAGAACATATCAGCATTAGTCTCTATAGCTGACATTAACTCACTGGTGGGTGTAAAAAGAGAAAAAGAAGTAAATAAGAATTCAAAAAATTTAAAACAAATATATATAAGTACTTTTAAACACAATGGGTTCTTGATTTGATGTACATGTACGTGCATAAATTTATAATAAGTTTTTAAGAAACTGATGCATTACATGTGAATTGATTTGCTAAGTAGGAGATACATTGTACAAGAGCATGACAATATCCAGGTCCTTTTCCACGCAAAAATTAACAATAAATTCTACAGTGCAACAATTATAGTACCTTTTCAGGACAGGTGCCATCTTTTCTAATTCAACTAGGACTTGCTCTCCCACTTCGTTCACTTTCCACCATGGCCTGGCTTCAAGGTCAGGCTCATTGTACAGTGATCTCTGATCAACTGATGGAAAGAAACCTCTAGCAACACCTTCAGCATATACTAAACCAGCCTTGAAGAATAAGAGGAGGAGGAGGAGGAGAGAGAGGAGAGTATAATTTTGGAGAGGTAAGATTTTGGTGAATTTCTAAAAATTTTTTGTCACAAATTTGGCAAATTTGTGGCCATGCACTATTCAGCATGTAAAAAATAATTATTACATCCTACCTCTTCAGTCTTGTCCAATCTTGAGAGAGTCTCTCCGGTATATAAATAAAACTTTGGATTCTTTTGTATCTCTCTATTTTCAGACAGCCCTTTCACAAGATGAGGCATTGCTTTATCAAACCGCCCACCTTTATAATGAAGGTATCCAAGATTAGCGTGGGCGAGAGAGTTCCCTGGCCATTTATTAATGACGTCCTCAAGGAGTTTCTCTGCCTCCTCCATCTGTCCTCCTTTCATGTATGCTTGGGCTAGTTTAGTGGCATATACCTCGTGCATTGGTTCCATTACAACTGCTTTTTTCAACGCTTTAATCAACATGGTCGTCTTCTCTCGTCTCTCTGCGCAATCAGCTAGTCCCATTAGCGCTGCTAATTTTATATCATCATTTGCCAACGAGCTCGCCTCAAATGATATTTGATAGTAAATGTCAATAGCTTTATCCAAGTACTTGATGCTTCCTTTGGTCTTTCCCAGTCCTTCTAAAGCAAGAGCCTTGCCTAAGAGACCTCGGGGACTCTGCTTAAAACGTTTTAGAACCTTTTTGAATTTATCGAGTGCCTCAGAGTAGTAGCCTCCCTTTAAATAGTCGTCTGCCTCGAGTATTTCCATTATAAGTGGTCGGTCGGGGTCGCTGGGGGGGACGGGGCGACGGAGGATTGGTAAGTCGCTGATTTTCGTCTTTAAAAGCTCTTCCCTGCTTTTCGAAGCTGGGCCTGATTTCTGAGATTTTGTAGGCGAGGCCTTCTCTTTTTTGGGTGAGGCCTTCTCTTTTTTGGGCAAGGCTTTCTCTTTCTTGGACGAGACTTTTTCGGACGAACTTTTATTCTTTTTAGACTTCGATTTAGACAATTGTTCTTTCGTTGATGGAGACTTTTTTGAAGATGGTTCGCTCTTTGTAGTAGACTGATTGCTTGACTTTGCGTCATTGATACCGGATGATGGAGCCTGTTGGGGGATGGGAGAAGGTGTCTGCTGCCTTCCCTTGGAGGGTTTATAATTATAATAATAGACAGAGAGGGAGAGGAGAACTGTGAGTGCTAGTATCCACAATATTATTTTTCTTTTTCGCTTTGTTTCAGCATCGTCCTTGATCTTCTTTAAGTGACGCTGCTCTATAATTCAATTAATAATTGTTAGCAGTGATTAGCATACAACACACACTAAATAAAAAAGGACATTGGATTTAGAGTATGCTGTAAAGTAAAATTTAATTGATGATCATTACTGCAAATATTTAGCACAATACATTATTAATAAAAGCTAATTTATGTAGTGCTTGTCAAATAAATCAAAACAAAAAAGTTCTTAGTTTAATGAGTAAAGTACAGTTTTTATGCATCTTTTCAAGATTATATATATACAGCCTAAGCTGCTTATTAATTTCAGGACATGCCAAAAAAGTATGGCTTTACCTTTTCTTTTATCTTTTAGCTCCTCTCCCACTGATCTCTGTCTGACAGTAGAGCTAGCCATCGCCTCGTATGTATCTTGGCAATCTTGCACGAAACCCACAGCAAACTCGCAGAGCAGCCCTGGCCTGTCTAATTCCGGTGACACACCTCTTAATAAACCACACGACCACTCCCACATCACCCACGTGCTGTCAACATGTCTGATTCTAAAGAAAAGGATTGGGAAGAAGAAACTGATGGAGAGGGAGATGAAGAGTATTCTGATGATGATAATGAGGCTGAAGGAGGAGGAGGATTCACTAGGAGTTTAGTCCTACAACAGAACAAGAAGAAGAAAAGGAGTGGCGGGTTCCAGTCAATGGGTATGTACATGTACACCATCACTGATTTTTATAAGAATGGGCTATCTGAGTTTTTGTTTGATTTTTATTTATTTTACAATACTTTTACACAGTCAATTTTTAATCACAAGTTTTGTACTTGTACATGTTATTTAACATTGTTTGCCTCCCTCCCCTCTCTCTCCCTCTCATTAGGATTGAGTCATACTGTATATAAAGGTGTCATGAAGAAAGGATATCGTGTACCTACCCCAATACAAAGAAAAGTCAGTTACTCCTTACCTCCTCTCAGCCCTTACTTGGCTCTTAGACTATTCCTTTGATAATGGATGGAAAGGATGTTGTGGCTATGGCAAGGACTGGCTCTGGGAAAACGGCAGCTTTTCTGATTCCGCTCTTTGAAAGACTCAAATCACACTCGCCACAGGTAAGGGAGAAAAGAAAGTAATAAAGATATAAAGATTGTAATATTTAATTGTTAGGTGTCTGGTGTAAGGGGTCTGATATTATCCCCTACAAGGGAACTGGCTCTGCAGACAATGAAATTCACAAAAGAAGTACATTAATTATTGTAATAATTACAATAATATTAATTAAATTTTTTTAGCTTGGGCGTTTTACTGGATTGAGAGCAGCTGTAATATTAGGAGGAGACAGGTAATTTTTTATTATTATGTATAATTCATACATGTAACATGTTAATTATTAATGTTTTTATGCGTTTAGGATTGAAGATCAGTTTTCTACAATACATGAAAATCCTGACATGTAAGAAAGGGAGTTTTGCATTCACAATTAGTTGCAATAATACCGTATAGCCGCTTAATTTCGAGGGTACAGCTTTCGCTGTTTTTGCTGATTTTCCGTATTCGCGAAAGTTAATTCCGTAAAATTATCCGTATTGCCCATAAACACGTGTGCTTAAAAATAAGAACCGCGAAAGTTAATTTGCGAAAAAAAAACTTGTGGCCTGATTCGCGAAAGTTTATTGCCTCGAAACTTTGTGGCTATACGGTATGTACATTTCTCATAATTAAAAATAAAGAATTATTATTATTATTATTCTTTTTATTCTCTTAGTATAATAGCAACTCCTGGAAGGTTCCTACACTTGCTGCTGGAGATGGACATGAAGTTGCTTCATGTTGAGTATGTTGTGTTTGATGAGGCTGACAGGTTATTTGAAATGGGATTCAGTGAGCAGCTCCATGAGATTATACACAAACTACCAGAACAACGGTACTTGTACATACATGTACATTCACATTACATGCAGCCAGAGTCCTATATCACTCTTAGCCTCTTTCACTAATACCTTTGTTATATGTATGTGAATGTGATGTACATTAATGCCCAATGGATGTACCGTATAGCGCTTTAATTTTGTGGAGCTAAAATTTTGCGGATTGATAAAAATCAATTTTTTTTGCGGAAATAATTTTTGCGGATTCGCAATGTTAGTGCCACACCTTTAATTGCAATTGAAATTTTTGTGGATCTTTAATTTCGCGGTTTCATGCTAACCTCGAAAATAGTGAAAGTTTAGCTCCTCGAAAATAAAGCGCTATACGGTATGAGCTCATACTCTTTGTTTATCAAATTCTGGTTGATGGCCTTTACTCGCTTACTTTTATTATTTTTTTATCTTTATTCTTTTAGGCAGACACTTTTGTTTTCAGCAACACTCCCAAAGATGTTAGTTGACTTTGCTAAAGCAGGTAGGTAGTCCAATACACGTGTACATTTTAATATTAAAATGTTTCAGGTTTAACTGATCCAGTCCTTATCCGACTTGATGTTGACTCTAAATTGAGTAACCAACTCTCGCTATCTTTCCTTAGTTGTAGATCTGATGATAAGACCGGTCAGTTTTCACGCCATTACTGTATTTATCTTTAATTATACATCTGAACATGTAATATACATGTACATGTATAGTACTAGTTAAATACAACATCTCCATTGACTTTCACTTGGGGCCATTACAAAACTAAACCTCATTTTTTTATTGGGTACACACTTAAAATTAAATTTGCTGTACTACACACGTAGATGGTTCTATTAATTTGATGTGAATGTGAAATGAATTTTATTGTAGTGCATTTTATAATAATCGTCTCATATTTTGTAGCTGTTCTTCTTTATTTGTTGCGTTCAGTGATACCCCCTAATCAACAGTCGGTCGTATTTGTAGCCACTAAACATCACGTGGAGTATCTCAAGGAAATACTGTCCAGTGCTGGGATTGACTCCTCTTATGTGTATGGATCATTGGATCAGACAGGTAGGAGAGGAGGGGAGAGAGGAATAGAATTAGAGAGGAGAGAGGAAGAGAGGGGATAAAGGTTATATTGTGTTTTTGCAGCTCGAAAGATTTCAATTGGTAAATTTCTTTATAAGAAGACAAATGTCCTACTGGTTACTGATATTGCTGTAAGCTGTTTTTCTTACCTGCTAAAGTTATTCCTTCCCCCTCCTCTCTCTCTCTCTCTCAGGCTCGTGGTATAGACATTCCACTCTTAGATAATGTCATCAATTATCATTTTCCTTCAAAGGCAAAGCTGTTTGTACACAGAGTTGGTAAGAAACACAAAACGCGCTTAGAGAGAGAGAGATAGGGCTAGGCAAATTATGCTAGCATAATTTGGAGCATAATAGGGCAAGTTATTATGCTGGCATAATGGGAGCATAATGGGTCAAAAGTTTCTGGCACTATACCCCTGACCAAACAATTTCAATTCATTATAGGAAGTGGTACAAGTTAGTACTAGTAGTACAACAACCCAACTGCTTAATACCCACCTACTCAAGCATGATGAATCCAGTGACATAGGTTGTTCTATTTTGGAGCGATTCAAAGTCACTGGAAACATTTTGTATTATTGCAATATTATAATTATAACAGATGTATGCACATGTAACTTGATTAGTTGATATTTGAGTAAAGCTTAAACTATGAGCATAATAATTGGCATAATTGGATTCATTTCAAAGCATAATAAGATGGAATTTGGAGCAGTGCCTAAAAGCATATTAGGCAAAAATTGAAACATAATTTGCCTAGCCCTAGAGAGAGAGAGGAGAGAGAATCATTGTTAATAGTTTCTGATAATAAATTGGGTTATGACATCACAGGAAGTAAATTTAATAATTTGGACCCACGATGATATGACAACATTTATACCATTTATAACAACCATTCTTCAGTAGGCATTATATAGTTTAGCTTTATAAGTTACAAATTTTTGGATGGGCATTGGCCCTGTATTATGCTTTACTATAAAAAAACAGTGACTACTATTGTTTGCAATGTTTGCAATAGTCTTGATTAGCAATGTTTCCTATGGAAGGGAGCATGTTGCTTACTCAAGAGAATCATGAGAATGCTGAAACTTAAAGCAATACACGGTTGAATGAGTGGAGCTTTGCAGTTAACAGCAAAAGACCAACAGAAATGGTGGAAGCAAAATGATGGAATGATAATCTTTGAATAATGTATTACATGTATATTATTGTTTATTCATTTGCATGATAGTTTTATTCCATTACAGGTAGGGTGGCTAGGGCAGGGAGAGCAGGTACAGCCTATTCTCTAGTGTCTCCTGATGAAGGAGCTTATGTTGTTGACCTTCACTTGTTCCTGGGAAGAAATATAATCACTGAGAGCCATTCCAGTAAGGAGAGAGAGAGAGGGAGGGAGGGAGAGAGAGGGGGGAGGGAGAGAGTGAGAGATTAAGAAGTGGGACTGATTCTTTTTATATATTATTCTTTTATTTGTGTGTGATTGAGTGGGAGAGGTAGGGAGAGATGGTTGAAGGGATACAGTATTTTAATGTTTTGTTGTTATTATTGTATAGAGTGTGATGGTGTGTATGGGTCTGTTCCCCATATTGCCATTGAAGATGAAGATGAGCTCTTGATTAAACTTCACAACAATAATGAAGAATTGGTAACTAGCTAATAATTATTGACATGTACATTGTACTCCTTTCCCCCTCTCTTTTTTTTCTCTTTCTCTGCCATTTTTCTCCTCTCTTCCTTTCTCTTCCTCTTCTGTAGGTTTCTCTTAGAAAAGTTGCTGAGAACGGTATGAAGCATTACATCAAGTCTCGTAATCTCTCATCTCCGGAGTCAATCCGAAGAGCAAAAGAACTTGCTACCTCACTCCATCCCCACCCACTCTTTGGTAATTAAATAAGGGGTGTGGTAATTAATGGGTGTGGCTTTTAAAACAGGGAGTCATTGCTTGACTTCTCAAGTGGAGAGAGGAGAATTGTTAAGTGCATTGAAGACTTACAAACCATTGCAAGTGAATATTACATGTGATTTTATTATTATTTTTTACTATTACATTGTAATTGTTTTAATTGTAAAGACGTTGATATTTTGACTTAATTTTCAGACGATATTTGAAGTCAACTCAACCACAAAAGGTGTGGCTAAGAAAGTGATGCTCTCGAAGAGGTATGGGTATGGAAACCTGAGAATGAGAGTTTGAGGTACTGTAAATGCAGGGCCAAGTATGATCAAGTGGTGATGACGCTTAGAGAGAAATCAAATCAAAGGAAGAAAGAAGAGAAGAAGGAGGAGGAGAGAGAGAAAGGAGAAGAGAGAAGGGACAGTGAGTCAATGGCTGATGATTTGAAAGGATTACAAACTTTTGAAGAATATAAGAAAAAATCAAAAAGTAAGAAGTTTGAAAAAATCGTATCAAAAATAAAAATTACAATATGTACTGCCCATGATGCTAGTTTAGCTACTTGTCCATTTTTTGATACACTATGAGCTGATTCCAGCTAAAATTAGATTTAAAATTTCTTATTTGCTTCAAAATCAGACCAAAGACCCAGTACAGGGATTTTGGCCTAATTCTGGCAATAATCACTAGGAGAGAATTCTTCATTTTAATAATTTTTTATTAGATGCATACCTACACGTATGTACACATGCAAGAGTGGATAATCTACTCTTGCATGCACATGTATGCATGTACATATTCATGTACATGTATACATGTATGTACTTGTACTATAGGAAGCCATAAGATGAAAGGGCCACACAGTGGTGTAATACTGTATATATGATACACCAGTGAAATTCCTCATACACCATGGTATATGAGGATCAGGTTTATCCCTCAAAGAGGGGATCCCGTGAACTTTAACCTTTTGCTCAGGACAGTTTTGTCCTGAAAGGCAGGGCTAGGCAAATTATGCTGGCATAATTTGGAGCATAATGGGTCAAAAATTTCTGGGCCCCACATGATTTCAATTCAATATGGCGAGTGGTACAAGTACTATCAACCCAATTGCTTAGTACCTGCCTATGCAAGCGTGGTGAGTCCAATGACTCAGACTATTCTATTTTCCAGTGACTCAAAGTCACTGGAAACATTTTCAGATGCTGGCATTATTACAATATTACAATTATAACATATGCATGTGCGTGTATGTAACTTGATAGTTGATATTTGAGTCAAGCTTAAAGCATGAGCATAATAATGAGCATAATTGGATCCATTTCAAAGCATATTAGGATGGAATTTGGAGCAGTGCCTAAAACCATAATAGGTAAAAAGTAAAGCATAATTTGCCTAGCCCTACTGAAAGTCCATGGGTAAAAAATCAGGAAGAGTCCTCCAAAGGATTCTCTCCCTTCAGAATACTTAAATCAAGCTGAGCTTATAAGATAAGGCTATTGTGGGTCTTAGATTGGATAAAGTATGGTGAGAGTAGATACCGTATAGCGGGTATATTCCATTCGAGTTTAATTTTGTTCTCATTCCTTGTGGAATGAACATTTCCAACGAAAAGGGCGTTTCCTCAATGCCACGTGTGCAAAATGGCTGCTCAGAACGAAGATAAAACGAACGAAAATTTCTAGAACGAACATTGTTCCAGACAAAATATACCCGCCATACGGTAATCTACTCTTGGTACATGTGACATACATGTACAAAATTGGTTTTGTTGCAATTTTTTTAAAATGGTTCTCATTTTCTGATACATAAACATGTTTTATGCAACCTATTTTTTCTAGTAACCTAGCCACTAAATTTTAAACCTACATACATATAATATTTTTTTTAGATTTCTTGTGATAATTGCATGTATTTTTTAAATTTATTACAGAATCAGTGACAGCTCCACAGCCTTACATTAATTATAAACCATCAGATCATCACACAGAGAAAGGGTATGACAATTATCATTGAAAGAGAAGGGACAAGTATTTTTATGATTAAATATAACAATGATACTATTATTATTGTTTTACTGTTTCACTGACAAGTGTATTAATAATTCTTTCTATTTCAGTCTATCAATTGATCATTTTGAAGAAGCAGCTTCAAGTGCTGTACTTGATTTGACAGGAGATGAGAATAATGACATGCAAAAAGCAAAAAGAATAAGAAAATGGTAATAATATATATAGAGAGGGAGGGAGGGAGAGAAAATCAAAGGAAGAAAAGAGAAGAATTAGGAGTAATTGAAGATTTGATTGTTTGATTGTTTTAGGGATAGAAAGAGAAAGAGGTTTGTGACAGAGTCTGGAAAAGAGAGCAGCACCAAAAAGATTAAGACAGAAAGTGGAAGGTGGATATCCTCAACATATAAAACAGGATTGTAAGAAGAACAAGAGAGAGAGGGGGTGAATTAAAGAAGGTGAATATATTTCTCTCTTTAGATATCAAACTTGGAAGACAAAGAACAAAGTTGAAGGTAATTCCATGGATAGCGAAACTCCACCTGATAGTAAGATTATAAGTTATTCTAATTAATGTGTCACTTATTAAAAGGATTTACGAGAAGAAAAGGACGATTTAATCCTCGTCAGTCAACCAGAGGGGCAGGAGGGTCAGGGGGGAGGGTAAAGAGCGAGATTAAAAGCGTGAACGAGATCCTTCGCAAGAGACAAAAAATTAATTTTATGAAGGAAAGGCGACAGATAAATAAACGCAAGGGTGCAAGGAAAAATGTGAGGGGAGGGGCAATGACAACTGGTGGACGTGGAAAGAGAACAATGGGTATGCATGGTAGAAAACCTCGTGGAAAAAGGAACTAATAGCTATAATTCACCTTTAAATTTATGTGTTAGAAGTTGTAGCTTCTATTGGTTATGTTCTCCTTTGTATAAATGATATCATCAGTAATATGTAGAATTTGTGGTGACAGAACATTCTTATACTAAGTCATACAGTCCTTATAGCAAACACTGACTTGTTATTATAAGCAGTAAATCAGCATAATAATCCATTCCAGTAATTTTGTATGTTTAATCAAGTGAGTGGGTGTGACAATGAACTAGATCAATGTGGTTGTATATAAAACAACATAATTCCGCAGAGTGCAGGTATTGTCGGAGAAGATGACCTCCTCATTGTTTTTGTTAGCTCTAACTCTTACTCTCAGTATTGTTGCTGCTGATATTAGTGCATACATTGAAGGGCAGGCCCAACTGCCAGTAGCAGTCCTCACTGATAGCTGGGCTGTTGAGGTTCATGGTGGAATTGAAGCTGCTAATGAGATTGCAGAGAGACATGGCTTCACTAACATGGGAAGAGTAAGAGATAAATAACACTTAATGAAATATTTTAATTGTTATCATTGCCAGGTTGGTGCCTTTGCTAATATTTATCATTTCAAAATGAGCTCCTCTATTCACAACATTAATGAAAACATTAAATCTGGTACTGAAGTGCAATACATGACAACTGCCCTCAAGTCGGAGATAAAGGTGAAGCCAAGCATACACTAGACAACATGTTGCTAGAAAATTTTGCAGCTACCTGTTGCAAAATGTTGTCAAGAAGCTGTTCTATGCTTGGCAACATGTTGCTGTTTTGCTGGCAGCAAAATAATTATCTGCAGATCTTTACAAATATTTGTTTATTTGTTCTTCCTGCTCTAACTGCATTTACAATGGATATATATAGAAATTAGTCGGCAGATTTTATAGCTCTGCTCATGTACCAATACATTTTGGTTTAGCGCAAAGAAAGTAATTTTGTTTGATTATTTGTGTGGTATAATTTGACACTTCTTCTTTCCTTACTTATAATGGCAAAGCTATCATGTGGCATTTTATTATTACTGGACTATGCTGTATGCGTTAAATCTCATGAGTACTATTATCTTATGTGTTTATCTTATTATAATATTATTCATTTCTTGTGCTCATTATTTCATTTATTTTCCTCTCTTTAATTTCCTCTTTCTTTTCCTCGTTACTCTCATTTCATAGAAAGTGGATGTTTTTATGTACCCTTTTTACTGGAATGTGTTTTCATTAGTATGCTACATACATTCCATTGGTCTCATATCATGCTTGTAATTATTGTTATTAATAGTTAATATCCTTTTTTTATACTTGAGTACATATACATGTACTGTATCAGAGTATAACTACGTATTCATGTAGGTAGGGTATGTACAGCAGCAGAGTTTGCACAACTGGGAAAAGAAGTATATTCAACCAACATGTCAGACAGATCCACTGTGGTGTAGTCAGTGGACAGTTGTAAGTAACATCATAAATAGTATAATAGATAGGATCAATTGGAGTGAAGTATCATGAGTAATAGATAGTGCATTATCAATTGGAGTGAAAGTTGACTGAGATTATTCAGAGCTGGAATTTTTATTGTAGAACAATACTGGTCAGACTAATGAGACAAACCTTTACCTTGATCTGAATGCAGAACCAGCATGGATACAAGGATATACTGGAAATGGAATATTAGTTGGTGTCGTGGATGATGGTAAGATGATATAGTTGTTCTAGTACTCACATTAGTCATTTTTGTGTAGGAGTGCAACATAATCATACTGACCTGAGGAATAACTATGTAAGTGAGCATTGAGATAATCAATTTTATGAATGGACTTACAAGCTTGCCAAGTTATGCTAAATATTTTGATTACCGTATAGCTGGAAATGTTTGCTGGAATTCAATTTTGCTGTTTGCCGTTCGTCATAAAAGCACATAATTTAATTCCACAAAGCATTATAGGTAATGGATGTATCAACAGTTCACTCCTACACCAACAAAATTAAATTCCACAAATATCAAATTTTGCTATATTGGTTTTTAAAATTGCAAAAATATAATTCCCTCAAACTTTTCCAGCTATACAGTATTTATAAATTAACTTAATTAGTACTAAATATTATTTATTATTATTATAAATATTTTATCATAAATATTATTTTGTTAGTTACCGATAAAATACATTTTGTTTAGTTTATATATTTTAATTTTCATCTCCCCCCTCTCCCTCTTTTTATTTTGATATACTTGTAGGTGTCAGCTTCCAGTTATAATTTTAATGAAAATATTAGTGATCCTTCTCCTCCAAGTGGATCGTCTCATGGAACTGCTTGTGCTGGTGAAATTGTCATGGCCCGGGATAATAATGTTTGTGGAGTAGGTGTAGCTTATAATGCCTCTGTGGCAGGTAAGGGGATTGAATTCATATGCTTTATCCATTCATTACCTATCTAATTATAACAGGTCTTCGTTTATTGGGAGGAGATATCACAGATATAACTGTTTCATCTGCTCTCAGTTATTCTCGTGACAATATTGATATTTACAGTAACAGTTGGGGACCACCTGATTCGGGTTTCACTATTGGTGGGCCAGGATACCTGTCATCACTAGCATTGAAAGAAGGAGCTGAAATGGTAGGAAAGAATATTGCAACAAAGAATGCATAAATTTTACAAATAATTATAATTAATTACAATAGGGGAGAAATGGTAGGGGGAACATTGTTACATTTGCTGCTGGAAATGGAGGAGGGTTTGAGTTTGACACTTGTGCAGCTGATGGTTATTCCCAGAGTATATATGCTATATCAGTTGGTGCTTATGCTCAGAATGGTGCCCCTGCTTCTTATGATGAGAAATGTTCAGCTAAACAGACTGTAGCCCTACGTGAAAACACACGTACCAGTAATCT